>NC_054549.1:24492646-24792646 GCF_017654505.1 Polyodon spathula
CAGTTCTTTATGGCCTGTATACTCACCAGACATGTCACCCATTGAGCATGTTTGGGATGCTCTGGATTGACGTGTACTACAGCGTGTTCCAGTTCCCACCAATATCCAGCATCTTCGCACAGCCATTGAAGAGGAGTGGGACAACATTCCACAGGCCATAATCAACAGCCTGATCAACTCTATGCGAAGGAGATGTGTCATGCTGCATGAGGCAAATGGTGGTCACACCAGATACTGACTGGTTTTCTGATCCATACCCCTACCTTTTTTTTAAGGTATCTGTGACCAACAGATGCATATTTGTATTTCCAGTCATGTGAAACCCATGGATTAGGGACTAATGAATTTATTTCAATTGACTGATTTCCTTATATTAACTGTAACTCAGTAAAATCTTTGACACTGTTGCATGTTTCGTTTATATTTTTGTTCAGTGTATTTTAACAGTTTTGTACGAATAGGATTAAGAGAGCATGTAGTAGCTCTCGTATGTTGAACTAGCGTGTTAGTTCCTGTAAGGTAATCAAAGAAGAAGCCTCCATTGTAGCCTTAATAGGTGTAGTTGGTAAAATTGTGCTGGAGTCCTCCTTAATAGAGATTCCACAGACAGCTTCATTTCTCATATCTAGTATTTTATTTTTAAATAAATGTAAGAAGTGGTTGTAGCTGTGAGAGGAGCCAATGTCAATGGTAGGACAATTAGGGGAAGGATTAATTAATGCATCTAGGGCAGCAAAAAGGAATCTAGGATTATTTTTATTTGTTTCAATTAAATTAGAATAATATGACGATCTAACCAACACCAGAGCCTTTCTATATTTAACCAGGTGGCCCTTATGTGCAATGTAATGAACACACAATTTAGATTCTTGCCATCTCTGTTCTGCCTTATGACCCTCATGTTTCATTTTCTGAGTTGTGTCATTGAACCACGGTGAACTTTTTTTAAAGACATTCTCCAAATTTTGATTGGCCCTACAGTATCAGAGACACCAGTCAAGGTGGTATTGTCAATATTAACCAGCTCATCTACTGATAAGGAAAGCTTAAAAGCAGTTGATAAGTAAAGCGTAACAGCAGTTGAAGAATTAATTACCCATGATTTAAATCTATGGTCCACAGTCTTTGTAAATACTGGCAGATTCACCTCAAAAAGAATAGCAAGATAATCAGAAATACTAAGATCTAGGGTTATGACGTTCTTAACAGCTAAACCATAAGAAATTACCAGATCTAAAGTATGACCACGATTATGCATAGAACCTCTGACATGCAAGATATAATCTAAGGAATCCAGTAGCCTCAAATTCCAAGGAGAGAATATGAACAGGTAATTAACTATTTAATGTCAAGGTTAAAACTTCAAAAGATGAATAGCCTTCAACAATTTCCTGTTTGATTCTAAGTTCACTACGGAAAACAATAGCAAGTCCACCTCCCTGCCCATTAGAGTGAGCTTTCTGGAAAAAAAGAATAGTTAGGTAGAGAAGCCTCAATCAGCGAAACATTGTCATTCAGTCCAAGCCAAGTTTCAATTAGAGAGAGAATATTAATGTTGTAATCCTGAAACCACCCATTAATTAACAGAGCCTTATTAGACAGAGACCTGATATTAAATAAACCTAAGTCTCAATGGACATCTTCAGTAAGTCAAAGGTTTAGAGTGACCTCAGTTCTGCTTAGCCTGTTACCAGGGTCTGAGGTCGACTTTCACTTTACTGTTCAAGCAGCTGACTATTCGGTGCAACCCCTATACCCATACATTCAATCACTGAACATAACACAAGTTTCAAAGTTACAGATGTATTCATTTCCTAATACCCTCCATCCGGATGTGTTTGTAACTTTTGAGTTTTTATTAAATTTCAAGATAAAGTGGGGTGTATTTTTAAAGAGTTTACTCCAGTCTTTAATGACAATACCTTCTGTTTTGTAAAGTAACCAGCCCCTCCAACCACACTCTACCCTCCCACCCCAAGTAAACAAAATGGTGGTTGACTATACTGGTAAACCTCTGAGTCTGTGAAAAATGCACTCACATTTGAATTCAATCAATGTACTGCTAGAAAGCAGCAACAAAGCAATCTGACAAATGGAACTCATTTTAGTACTAGCCCGGTAAATGAAAGTGCCTTGCTTAATAAAAATAAACTGACCTGCTCACACAAGCATCTAATTTAAAGCAGCTTTTAGATATTCCAGGTCATAGGCTGCAACTTGTTTGAATCCAGGTGCTTATTTTACTTATTTTTGAACCGGGTAGTAACAGTCTTCCTCGCACTACTATCTAGTTTGGTTCATAAAGTGTAATTTCAGAAGGACTTTTTTTTTTACAAAAAACTTTCTAACGATCAAATGACATGATACTGAATCCACAAATGAATGGTACATGTGAGAGATTTAATCAGACCCTTCTAAGTTTACTGGGCACTAGAAGTAGAGCAACAGGCTCAGTGGGTACAGCATTTGCCAGAAAGGGTAGAGACCTATAATAACACTGCCCATACATCCACAGGCTACACTCCATTTTACCTGATGTTTGGACGCAATGCCCGTCTCCCTGTGGAAGTGGCCTTAGGTGTTTGGAGTGGAAAGGAAGAAGTTACCACAGAGGAGTGGGTCCAACGACACCATGAGAGATTGTCACTGGCCTATGAAAAAGCAGGGGAGCAGGCCCAAAGAAGAGCTGCCAAGGACAAACTAGGGTATGACCCTAAGGCTCAAGCTTTGCTGCTGTTGCCCAGGGAGTGAGTGTTAATACGTAATACCCGGCATAAGGGATGAGGGAAACTACACGATCGGTGGGATAGTGTACCACATGTGGTGGTGGAGAAAGTCAAAGAAGGCTGACCAATGTACAAAGTAAGGCCTGCATCATAATAGGCTCCGGATTTGCACCCTCCAGTTGCGAAGTCCCCAAGTTAAGCAGGTAGAACCTTCGGATAGCCATGTAGAAGATTACTTACTGATGTGGAGCAATGGCTATTGTTCTGCTGGTTCCCAGATGCCTGAACAGATACCAGAAGAGGTTCAAGAGTTGAGGAGCTCCCAGAGGGAGAACTTAGGAAGGCTCCCAGTCCACTATCAACAGTGAGTACCAATCTGAGAGATAGTCGCAGATTTGAAGGCACTGTTCCCAGGACCGGTACGGCTTTTAATTTGATACCTTACACCCTAGCCACTGACATGAGTGTTCTGTTTTGGGTTTTTATTTTGTGATTTTATTTATTGGTTTATTGTGCTGTTTTAATAAACTGTTTATAGAGTATAGATTTATAGATTTTATTAACAAATTCCATTTGAAAATCACTTGCTATTAAAGTTGTCATTTATACCATGAGTTCCATACAATAAGGCTGATGTTTGAAAATCCCGCCCCGTTGTGGTTTAAATGTTTTGAATGCTTTGTCGTTGACATTCTGAGTGCAACATCTACACTCTCTGCAAAATTGTAAGTGGCGTGGCTGCTGACAGGTTCCAGTGGCAATACAATGGACATGTGTAGAAAGCTTTTCACCCTAAAGAACCCAAACAACATCAGCAAAACAGAGAACAGTTGTGGTTGTAAGTGATTACTTTTTATTTAGACTAATATATAGGAATAAACCAACCTAAACAATATGATGATAATGGTTTTGCTTGGCATGAGTTTCCCGAAATCCAAAATGTTGACGATTTGGGGGGATTGAAATAAAACTAGGGTTATAACCAGGAAATGTGAACACAGACATTACATTACCTGTTCCAACTAAAGGGGTGAGGATTCAATCCCATAGTGTACCCTGTAATGGCTTGGCATCTCAGCCCATTGAATAAAATGGAGAGGCAAGGGCTGGATGCCAACTGTTAACCTCACGCTTCAAAGATGAATGTCTTACCATTCAACTAAAGAGCAAGCTCTGTAGTCGAGTGTTATGTATATTTTAGTATTATTAATTCATCAGCCTCTAGGACGAGATCCATTACAACTGTGAGTAATATGCAATAACTGTATATATGATATTGTTTTATTGAAGCACTTATCTTTGCTTTTTTAATCACCAGCCTCTTTCATTTGTTCTAATCGAACAACTGTTGACATTTTTTTTTGAGACTAAGGTTTATTAGAATTGTAAAGTATATCAGACATATAAAATGTGACAAGCGGGGTGCATTTTTAATACTTGTTACAAATCTGTTTGACAGTTTTATGCATGATTTGTGTTCCTTGGTGCTTGAAATCCCTGGATGATTCATTTGTTTCCACTTGCAATGTTACCATTAACTCCAGAATTTCACATTGAAGTATTTAACAGTAAGTAGATTCATATTACATTCACATAGTTCTTTTTATTGAAAACATCTTTTCATGATGTTTCTAATCATTCTGAGTGGTTCTTAGTGCAATTGCATTATTGTTTTGTTTATTACTTTTTGATGCAGTCTATGCAAAAGGCTTTTAATGCAGTCTATGCATTCATGGGTATAGAGCTTTTACCCTCACCCCACCTCACCTACAGGAGAGAAAATCCATAACGGCAGTGCATTACCCAACACTTTCTGTTACCTGTGCATGCAAAATGTTTTTGGACCGATCCTTTGCATTTTTTGTTGGAGGTCACATGAAATGTAATTTACAGCACAACAGTTACAGTACATGTTGGGGGCAGACGTCTCTGAGACTCTGAGCCTCATGGAACCACTGCAAAGCTTGCATGTGTACTTTCCTTTAACAGACATTGTGCACATACACTCGAGTAAATGCATAACAAAAGTGTAAAGTGATGACTTCAGTCTGAATTGTGATCTTGTCATTGGCAGGCCTGTCACTGCACTAATTGAATGGTGGATTGTGTTGTCCCTAGCACCGCTAATGGTGTCAATGTGTGTGTAGGTGACAGAGGCAATATTAAACCATGAGCAGGATGGTTCAGTTACCCAGTAAACCTAATGGGATTAATTTAATCAACCACTGAAACCATTGCCTTGGTAGGAAAGCAGTTCATTACTTCGCTAGTCACCAAGCAACCATTGATTTCTAGGCCACAAAAATAAACAAACCCCAACACACAAACAGTCAGCTTGTTACAGAAATAATCAGGTTGCCATTCAACCCTGCAGATTTGAGCTAATGTACTCATTACCAGCATTTGACAACAAGGAAAACGGCAGAATAAATGGTAACAGTCTTTAGCATTGTCAAAATGTTCAAGTTATTTACCCATACAGCAGGTAAGGGAATTGGTGTCGGCTGCATTCATTAATGTATTATTTCCATTGACTGCAATAAGATTTCCACACAGAAGTCCAAGCAGTTTGTAATTAATCAAACATTCATACAGTTGCATGTGGCCACTACTATGTCTACCAACAATGTCACTTGCTAGAGCACTCAAAGTTATAGGAATTAAAATAATCATTTGAACTTTTCTTTCAGCGTTCACTTTTTTTTACATGCATCCTTAATATCCAGGGTTACTAAAATATTTTAAAAATGTTTTAAAATGATTTTGTGGTAACTGTTTTGGACTCATTTTTGCAATGCATGGCCTAATGTCACTGGATTATCAGGATGTTTGATGGTCATCAGACAAAAGATGACCTGAAATATATAACTTACTTGTTCAGTTCTAGCTTTGTTAAATTAATAATTGTGTTGTCTCCTTTATAAAGCTGGAGTTAATTTAAGACTGGAGTTAAGGCTTTGAAAATGTGGCCCAATAAGACATCTTGTACGATGTGTTCTAAGGATTGTACTGATAAAAATGTTTGATATATTACATTGGAAGTACTTCACCAAAACAATGTTTGATATAGTTATCTTTACTTGATTTACATTTTATAAGTCATTATTAATAGAGATACCAGTTACATTTAAACCCTTTATCTTGATTCAGCCCTCCTCTGCCAACAGTGCAGGAGTGAGGGTTCATTCATGAGCACAGTAGTACAATCTGAATGTGTTTTATATACAGCACATTGCTGTAGGAGAACAGGGAGTCTTGTGAGCACAGTCGTGAACAGTATTTAGTAACAGGCTAGTGTGGCACTAGTATACCAATTACCTTATACAGCCACATTTCTATCTGAACCATGTCTGCATAACTCAAACTCAACTTGTTCCACTATTAAATTGGGGCTATAGACGGTTCCATCTGCAGAATATAATCCAATTTGCAAACGGACGTTGCAAATATCAAAGATTACCTGTACACGTTTCTGTATTGCTATTTTAGAAGTTAATTTGTGACCCCAATATTTCCCAGACAGTATCATGTATTCACAGCACTCAGCCCACCACTTACTTATCTCATGTTTTTATGCATGGTAAATTCATGGAAAGTTACATTTTTGCTTCACTATATGTGCATTATAGAGAGGGAGTTATTTTATTTTGTATTTTAGTCAGATGTGTGTTGTTATGTGTCCTGCGGTGCCCCCCACTCCCTCCCCTGTTTATTACGTTTTTCTGTTACAACGCTCACATTGTCTCTACCCCAAGACCCACGTTATAGCGTGTCTGTGCTAGGATGGTATACAAAAAGGCTGTAACTCAACAAACTTTATTCAAGTGCATTATACATGGGGTGTGTATTTGACTCCATTACACAATAATAGTAATGGAAACACAAAAAATTCGAATACCTCACAATACTTCAGCATGCTTGCTCTTATCGTTTTTTTTTCCCTACAGTAAATTTGCAGTAAATTTTTTTTTCCATGGGTATACTATGCATTTATCATAGTATACCATAGACTGACATGTTTTTTACTTTTTACTATATCATTGCTTTCATAAAAAAAAAAAAAAAAAAAAACTTTTCCTCTCTAAAACTGGACTTTAAAGATTAAAGGATACCACTTTACCAAGGGTCGTTGAGGTTGTACGCACACACCACCAACACCAGTTGAGGGTAGCGAAGTGTCACTCGTATGCTGTCCACTCACGTTCCCTTGCGACGGCTTTGGTATACTTTTCTCAAAAGTATTGGTTGGTGGTTGTCTTCGAATTGAAAAGGAGCGTTAGGTTACTTACCGTAACCCTGGTTCCTTGAAAGAGAAGACGACCACCAAACCTTTACAAAACAAAAGAGAAAATGAGCTCCACGGAGCTACTGTTTATTCCTTCAGCAGGTGAAACCGAGGACGTCACTCTATGGAGGGGCCTATCGGCAGCCCTGACATAAAATCCTCAGCGAATACCTACCCAAGGTAGACGTATCCCAAAAGTATTGGTTGGTGGTCGTCTTCTCTTTCAGGGATATGGTAAGTAACGTTTTGTTTTTTGTATATATTTTGTTATATTTAATTGAATAACAAAAAAAAAAAAAAAAGAATTAAAGCTCTTGTGCAGTTATTAGCAGACATTGAAACAGACAATCTATGCAGAGCTACAATAATATAAAATTTGGACAAGTAAGCCCTGACAACAAGTCTGCGATTAGGCAGTGATATCTAAATGGAACAAGCTGGTTCAGTCCATTCCAAGCCCAAGTTCAGCATGGAAGAGGGGGTGTTGGTTTCAGTTCAGCTCCTCCTACGTGGCACAAGGTAACCCCAGCTCAACGGAGGAAGCTGGTAGTCAACGTGGTGCAAAAGCAGGAGGAGAGGATCAGGTGTGTAAAGGTAATTTACACTCAAAATCGGCTGGCATGACCTATGGACAATGGAACAGAGCAGGATCAGTTTCCTCATCAGATCAACATATGATGTTCTCCCATCACCACAGAACCTAAACATCTGGGTGGGTGAAGATCCCTCATGTCCTTTGTGTTCATCACCTGTAACATTAAGGCACATTTTGACAGGATGTAAGGTGGCACCCATGCACACAACTAAAATATGACCGTGATACTAGTCACAGGGAGCCGATGCAATCATGGTTTCAAACATACACTCTGGTCACAAAAGAACATTTTCACAGACTTCAAGCCATAAATGCGCAACTTCAAGATCACAGCTAAGTTTTTTTTCTTCTTTTGTTTGCTATCTCTTTAAACAATAAAGTGTTGTAATATATTTTGGAAATAATACCAAAGGGAATTTGAAGGAGGAGTAATTTAATAAAATAATTAATACATTTACTAAGGGTTTTTTTCAAACACAGTAGTGGCTGTACAATCCTACTAATATTATTAATCACATTTGTACAGTCTTGTGTAGCTAGATCTGCCATTGGTCAGGGAGGCATTAATATTGTAGCATTTAACTGGGTTAAAAAGGGAGGCAGACGACCGCAGCGAGATCTCATTCAGGTTTTATTGAGAGGTCAGCACATCACAACACAGCCCTCACAGCAGTGTACAAGCTGCCCTTTATATCCCAAAACCCAGCGAAAACATGTAACATTTAGACACAACACGTTATTGGACAACATTCACAAGCACACTGGGACCACGACTCAATCACGCTCCCCTCTCCCCAATCCAACCCAGCCCCACTCCACAGGTGCACTCGTTCATATGCACAGGCACTCAGGACATTGACAAAACACGGAACAGCGACACAAAAACATATAACACATAACACAAATAGTCCAGATCGCTACAGTATTAACATACACTTAACACTGTCTACTGGCACAATTTTGTTTTACCGTTCTGTAGTGGAAAGAAAACCGCCAAAATAATGCAAAGGATTATGCAGTACTTGAATATCTCTGCAAACCTATTCAGAATTTAGGAAATCTGTAACGTTTTTTCATGTGGGACTAAGTTTGGTATTTATTAAATGAGAATCAGAGTTATAGTGCAAATTAAATATAATATTTGTGTATATTGTAAATGGCCAAAAAGCTGAACGACACTTGTGTGTCCGGTCTCTTCTGTCGGTAAATCACCACAAACAGGGTTGAAAGCTCACACTATATACAGTGTCTATAGAAAGTCTACACCCCCTTCAACTTTTTTCACTTTTTGTTGTCAGTGCCTCAGAGTTTCATGCATTTAAATGCGGATGTTTATCCATTTATCTACACACCATACTCCACACTGTTAAGGGGAAAAAAGTTCTTATTGAGAAAAAAATATATATTAAAAATACAAAACTGAAAAATCATAATTGGATAAGTCTACACTCCCTGAGGTAATACTTGCTGGAAGCACCTTTGGCAGCAATTACAGCTGTGAGTCTGTTGGGATAGGTCTCTACCAACTTTGCACACCTAGATTTGACGATATTAGACCATTCCTCTTTACAAAACTGTTCAAGATCTGTCAAGTTCCTTGGGGAGCATTGATGGACAGCAATCTTCCAGTCACACCACAAATTTTTGATTGGATTTAGGTCGGGGCTCTGACTGGGCCACTCAAGGACATTTACCTTTTTGTTCCTTAGCCACTACAGTGTACCTTTGGCTGTGTGCTTTGGGTCATTGTCATGATGAAAGGTGAACCTCTGTCTAAGTTTCAACTTTCTTGTAGAGAGAATCAGGTTTTCCTCAAGGACTTCTCTGTACTTTGCTCCATTCATTTTCCCTTCTATCCTGACAAGTGCCCCATTCCCTACCTATGAGAAACATGATGCTGCCTCATAACATGATGCTGCCACCACCACGCTTCACAGTAGGGATAGTGTTCTTAGGGTGATGCCCTGTGTTGGGTTTGCACCAAACATAACGCTTTGCATTTAGGAGTCCCGGAGTTCTTTTGAAAGCGTCTTGGTGCTCAAAGTGTCTTGGTTACTTTGAAATGCACTACCCAGCAGAGGGAACCTACAGGAACTGTTGAATTTATCCTGAAATCATGTGAATTACTACAATTTAACACAGGTGGAGGGCACTTAACTTGGTGTGTGATTTTGAAGGTGATTCGTTACACCTGAGCTAATTTAGGATTGCTCTTACAAGGGGGGTGGACACTATCCAACCAAGCTATATTAGTTTTTATTTTTAATTAATTTTCTACAAATGTCTAGAATATTTTTTCATTTTGTAATTTGTGGGGTAGGATGTGTAGATAAATGAAAAAAAAATTAATGCATTTTAATTCCAGGCTATAAGGCAACAAAAGGTGAACATTTTGAAAGGGGGTGTAGACTTTCTATAGGCACTATATATATATATATATATATTATATATATATATATATATATATATATATTAATATTATATATCTATATATATTATATATATATATCTTATAGGACCCTGTCTCTATCTATCCCTACAGAAAAGGCAAGATAATTGTCATGCTCTTAGGAGTCTGAATTTTTTTTTTTTCAATTGATCAGTGTATCAAGGAAGGCCAATTACATACCCATTACCATTGCTGCTACCTCTATTAATCTCACATACTCTGTGAACACCTCATGGGGTGTTCTTCATGCTGTTCCTATTGTAAATGTAATGATATATGATGAAGCGAATCATAATGATAATGTGATAAGGTATCTTGATGTGTCTGGGCCTCTGTATAGGAAAGCACAGAACTGTAAGAGGATCAGCTCGAATCCCAAAGTTAGATCTTATCTCACGAACCCTATGGTTGTATCCCCCTGCACACCCAGCCTGTTGCTTTGATCTCCAAGGGTTTGAACTCATCTCTGAGTGGCTTTCTGATTAATAATTGATCAATCAATTTATACGCTTGAGTGCTGAGCTTGCAGTCTAGCAGAATTCATTGTGCATAGGGTAACCTTTCCACAAAGAATGCTTCAGATTTCATTTGACCAGTAGGGCAAGTAGGGTCTCATATTCTGGATGTTGTACTGATATTTTTGTAAATTGAATCCCCTACGCTTGTGTAAAACCTGTCAGGATTTTATTAAAGAATAAATGTTTGTAATCTCTATGACTTGTTTTAAAATAACATATTGCACTGCATCTGCTTTAATCTTTTGTTCCAATTATTGTTTTTGCACCTCTGGCCTTTATTCCCATACTGAAAAAATAAGGAGTGCAGCAACTCCCTACAACAGCGGAGGAGAACTGAAGATCAGTGGGCACGACCAGGAGGGTGTCCTCTTTTTAGTTTCACTAACCCTCAGGAGCACCACACCCAATGTAGGGATCCCCAGTGAAGACTGGAAACTTTACACAGCCATGACACGAACTAACACACCCCTGACTGTATGCCTGCACACTACACGACCACACAGGGACCCCCTTGAGGACTATTTTTGAAAATAATTCAAAAACTATTTTCTAAGGTTAAACAGTGCTTAAAATATGTGAACAAATAAACCATGTCTAAAACATTTCAACATTTGATTAGTTAATCAAAACTGTTTTTATTAGTTAGTTGTATTCAAAAAATTATTATGGAGAAATACGTAATTGGAAATGAGGGAACACAACCCCAGTTTAGATATCCCATAATTTATCCTTCTGGCTGACACCTTAAATAGTAGATAGTAGTGTGCTACTGTACAACTAAAAAGACAACTTTGTTTAAGCATTTTAAAAACAAATATGATTAACTCTCCAGACCTGTATGGTTTAGGGAAATGAAATGAAAACTGCAGAATTAAGTATTGGAAAGATAAGACTAATCATATGCAGTGTAAGGGCCAAAACAAACAAACAAACAATAATGATAACAAGTATTGTGCTGGATGTTCCAGCACAAGTAGCATTTTTTTCTTTATATTATTGTTTTATCTCCTCTCTCTCTCTCTCTCTCTCTCTCTCTCTCTCTCTCTCTCTCTCTCTCTCTCTCTCTCTCTCTCTCTCTCTCTCTCTCGTTCTCCACTCCTGCACAGCCACAGCTGCAGGTCTTTTTTATTATGGCCGAGGGATTAACTACCTATTAATTATCTTGTTAACCCCTTGGCCGGTCTGCCCGAGTCCAATGAATATGCGCGACTGCCAGCTAATTAAATAATCAGCAGCTCACAAGGTATTGTAAAACACAAAATTATAACAAACAATGGCAGATGGCACCTCGCTCATCTTGCCAAACATAATACATAATAATAATACAACAAAAACAAATACCAATCATAATATGCACAGGGGCATGGAGTAACCTGTCACAACAAATTACATAAACAATGTTTGTACACATCAATAAATCCATGAACCTAACCTTAAGAAAGGTCACATTTCAAACTAATGTCTCTCCTGGGTAGAAGACGGAATGTCCCTTTATTTGAAACAGACAATATGTCATCTCTCAAAGTAACAAAACACAAGAAGTGTTCAATAATGTATATGTGTTAAACTGTCACAAGTTCACAGAAGTAATAATCCAGATGTCATGCTGCAGTCAGCATGTACTGTACCAATAAGAAGCAAAGTCTCCAAAGTCCAAATAAAGAAGAAATACATTTCCTTCATATCTCCCATGATAAGATGTTGCATTGCTACTATATAGTCTGGGAAGTTTCTTCCTGGTGTCTATCCTGGGAGACTTCATTCTTGCAAAAATCAACCTGCCTCAATGTAATTAATCTGGAAGAACATGCAAGCCAGTACAAGGGTCTTCAATTAGTCTAACCAATCAGCCTAACTACCCTACATATGCATAGGGGTTAATAATCACCAGAGGTATACTAAAAAATTCAAGAGTACAATTAGTGACTGGAAGGGAAGCTCGATGAAAACACCTTCTGCAGTAATTAGTTTTTGTAATTGTTTCATACGTGTGGATTTGTAAGGTTGGCATGCATAAAAAAATCAAATATTTGGGACAACATCAAAAAATCTAATAGCCTATTTAAAGGTACCAGGATGCAACAGTTTCTCTATAGCATTATATTAATAAGAACGATATCTCAGAACCAAAAGATACTCGGCACACGTTCCTCTTTCTTCTTACTTTGTGATGTTTGCAGTCTTTCTGGCTGGTTCTTATTGAAATGACTCAAATATGTAATCAGTCTTTGTTCCGGTATGTTGAGTTCAAGGGCGCTCTTTGTTTCTGGTTGCCTTCCATATATACGTATTGATGGTAGGTTAGATCATCCAGTGTCAGTCTCTTTATATTTGTAAGTACCAGCACCATCTAGTGCACAGCAGTGCATTGCCAGAAACACAAACCGAAACTTTATCTAAAGTGGCCGGACACTAGATGGTGCTGGCTCTTCTGTAAAGTCATTACATTACAAATATCCACTGAGATTGAAACTGCAGCTCCTGAATTTGGGGGAAGGCTCTTATAACACAGACCTTTTTTTTTAAACACATTATTTGAGTAATTTCAATTAGAAGCAGTCAGAATGAAAAGGTAAGAGGGCAGTAAGAAAATGAAAAGGTAAGAGGGCAGTAAGAAAATGGAATGCACTGGTATGTGCTCTTTATTGAAGCTAATAATGGATAATTGAATGGATTTGGAAGCCATGGTTAGCAATCCTTAAACGCAGAAAATAAGCATTTCTCCCCATCCTTGTTCTGCCACGGATATGATGAATACTGATTGCTTCTCTGCAGTCTTCATGTAAAAGAGGTTACAGGGTTTTCTCTGAATCTCCGGTTTGTGTAATAGAGATTAGGCATGCTCCAGCACTTTCAACTCCTTTGTGGTATGGAGCTTTCTTTCTTCAGAAAGAATGAAGAGAAGCTTTGCTTCCTTGCAACATAAATGAGGGAACACATCCCCGGTTCAGATATCCCATTCTTTATCCTCCTGGCTGCCTCTGTGAATACAGCATATTAGTGTGCTGTTGTATGATTAAAAAGGCAACTTTGTTTCACCATTTTAAAACCAAATATTATTAACTCTCCAGACCCGTATGGTTTAAGGAAATTAAATAAAAACTGTGGACCGCTATTAAGTATTGGAAAGATAAGACACATGTTATGCAAGCGTACCGGGCAGTGTTATGTGATCCATGCCGTTACGGATTCTGTCCACTGTCTCTGAGATGAGGTTAAAAGCTCTAAAAGCACAAATGCAGATGACAGCTGCGAATATATGTGTTAGCCATCTGGTGGTTTACAAACAAAGACAATTACTAACAAGCACAAACAAACAAAACACTCTATGTGACATTCTTTTTATAACAGTTGTTACTGCGTCTCTCATGGTCCTTCTAGTTCAAATGCAAAACCAAGCAAAGGAGTAGATTGCAATTCTCCATAATCTGCAGCTGCTACATCGTTTCCCTTGCAGGAATACATTCTTGCAACGGAGTCTCGCCTTCTTCCAGACTGACGATTTCCCGACCCTGGAAAAGAATTGTCAGGCCAGCCTGTCCAAAGGACCCTAATTTCGCTGCTTAGTGCCCTCACAGGTCGGGAGAGAGATTTACAACCAAGATTCATTATATTTCTGTCACTCTCCCGTATTGAGTTATTCTCATGTTTCTCTAAATCTGCCTTTACTTGTCTTTGAGCTTGCCTAGAATATCCTAAGTGCCATAACTAAACAGCCTTTCTCATTCCATTTCAATCATGTCACAATAGAACTTTCATCTCTACAGGACAGAGTAGGTGGGCAATACTTTTCTTATATACTATATGCTATCCTATGGCATACATGCCAACAGTGTGTATAGTCCCGATTTCCTAGCAAATGTCCCACATCCGGATGCATAGGAAGAAACTCCTGAGATAGATCTTTTGAAATTCTTCACAGATAGTCTAGGGCATTTGCTCTCGCGCGGTGCTTTCTTTTTTTTTTTTCTCTGTCTTTAGCGGATGATAACCCTCATGCCTGTCTGGCAGGGATTGTGTTCTCATGGCCAGATCTCAGCTTACTGACATATGGTCAGCTTATTGACATAAGGTCTTGTGTTGCAGTATGGTGATGAACAGAAACTCAGCATGAATGGCTCCCAGCTATGGCACTCAAGGACTGTTAGAGTCCAGATGTTATTCTGATCAAGTCCTGATTAATGGGTCCTTAGCCAGCTGGATTGTATTGGGAGTTTAGGACCTGGTTGAAACAATATCTGGACTGGAATAGATCTTGAGAAGCAGAGTTGGGAACCTCTGCTATACAACAGAAACTGTAACACTGCTGACAGTGCTGCGCCAGTGGGTGTCATTTCTTGGTCCCTTGACTTTCCTTTTTTTATTTTGACAAAAGGTTTACAACACACTTCTAAGTGCTGCGCCAGTGGGTGTCATTTCTTGGTCATTAACCCTTTACATTCCATTTATTCACCTCTTGTCAGGCATGTCAGGTCCAATTTATTTTCACGGATGCTCGCTGTTTATTTTACACACGCTGTTTAAAATTTTTTTTTTTCAGAATAAAACAGTTTTAAAAGGCACTGAATTGTAAAAGAACACTCAGTGCTGTATCTCCAGTCAAGCCCCACCTCTTGTTCACTGTATTTTCACATACCTCTTTATATATACACACTGATAAATTCTCTCCTGATCACTTATTTTATCACCAAACTCCTCAATAATGTGATCCAAGTCGTTATTTTATTACTATAACATCAAATATAAGCTCTGCAAATTACTGTAATAGTCTTTGAGAGCTGGATGCAGAAGCAGCTATTTCCTTTGTTTATGACAGTGTTATCTCTGTAGTCCATGGGTCTATCACATATGCCTTTTTTTCGGCTTCATTCGGCTCCTATTGGCCATTGAAAGACTAGAGGCCTGTGCTTTAATTCTTTTTGATGATGTTGGACAGGGTCCGACATCGAACTGGAAAGGGAAAATTGTAATGTTGGACATGATCCGGCATAGGGCCCCAAAGGGTTAAGGAGGGGCTTTGCTATAGTTTCCCATATCATGCATCATAATAACATGCCAGTAATTAAAATCATGAGGGGAATAGATTTGCTTATGGACTGAAGCAGACAATCAGTGGGCACTGACAAACCTCAATCAGCTAAACAAAACAGAAATAAAATCTTAACAGTTGCTAATTTAGGGGATATGTTCTGATGCAGAGCAATGGGCAACCAGTTCATGTTTCTCTTTACCTTGTAGCAGGGACCAAACTTTTCAAAAGCACAGTCATAGTCAGAAAGAAAGGAATGTGAGCCACGTCCATTCTGTTATTGGGTAGGCTGTTGGCCTTCTCTGTGACGACAGCCCCAAGCAGAGTGTTTGCATAACTTTCACACTTGAATTATGCTATCAATGAGCCACATTCACAAGAACTAGTCAGGCTTTATAGACAGAGTTTTAGAACATCCCTGTAGGCTACACAATAGCTTGGTAGACTGGGTCATCGTCAGAAAGATATATATTCTAATGAAAAAAAAAACTCCACCTAAAGGTATAATTTGAACTAAATATGTACAGTGTTGAAATCTCATGAGCCCAATAATAGTAATGGGACATTTGAATACTTTAAGAACGGTTTTGGTTGATTATTTTGTCACGAGTGACCCTAAAACCTTTCTTCCCTTGTACAAGGTGCGAGCACCTTTTTTGAGTAAAAGGCGTATGTGGCAGAGATGCATGGCTCTTTGATAGAACCAGCTTAGTTTCCATTGGCTTTCCCACTGATGATGGGAATGAGAATGTAAAGATGGGAGCCTGGCTAACAAGATTTCAGTTTTTTGTAGGTATCAGGGTTTTAAAGACATCTCTGCTGGAAGGAGGACGATCTTTGTGATATAAATTGAACATTTGTGAAACTGCAACAATGTTAAAATATTGTAATAACTGCACTGTGCTTTAAAGGCTATAAAGCCAGCATAAATACTAAACAAAGTGTTAAAATACATTGTTCACGATAATATACCCTGTATTAACCTATAGTTATGTTAAATAATTCTATATTCCTGTTTATTCTAGTATAACTGTAGAAATTATTATTATAGAATCTTTGTAAGTCTGAGGAAAAAGGGAGTTGAATGGGGGTCATACTGACCAGTAAAACCTGTGAAATGAACTACGTTTGTCCTTATCTGAGAGCTGCCAGAGCATTGGCCCGTGCTACCCTTGAGAAGAAAAGCAGAAGCAAGCATTTCATTTAATTAAATTAGAAAACTGTTCACAGTGAAAGTTCTTATCAGAAAAAAGTAACTTAAATTAGGAAGTGGTTTTATGCCAAAAACACAGAGCCTCTTAAGTATTGCAAAGAAAAAGCAACCTTTGGACAATTACATTTGAAACTAAAAAAGAAATGTTGCACCTATTAAGTTTTATTGTTAAAAAAAAAACTGTAAAGGAAGGAAATGAGCATCTAATTTAATTGGCTTGACAGTGTGTTCACAGTCAAGTTTCTTATTTAGAAAACTTCTTACTTACAGGTTGTCTGAAAACTGCTTTAGCAGATAATTTTTAGGTAAGAAGAGAGGTCAAGATTCAAAACCGTAAAGTTGAACAATAACAATCTCACAATTTAATCGCTGAAAACTGCTAGCAGATAAGAAAAGGTCAAGATTCAATACCGTAAAGTTGAACAATAACAATCTCACATCGCTTGCTGATGAAAATTCTACATTTACATGCAAATATAAGACTTAGTGGTTTTAAACAATGACTGATGGAAAATTTCTGACAGTCTTTGTCCAGTGTCATTTTGTTGAAGCACATTTATACATGAAATAAAGTCAGCCTGTTGAAATATAACAGTTCAAAGGTAGAAAACATTTAAATATATTACCGTAAAATTTTAAATAAATGCCCCAGCGTTTATTTACAATATTTGCCAGTAGCCCTAGCGCGTATTGGAGACCGGCGACTATTTGAGACTCGGCGTTTATTATATAAGATCACTAACATCTGCAAATACTTCAGCTGCAATCATGAAAAAGCTGCCTGCACACAACCTTATAGAAACGATATAAGTAAATTACAACATTCCAGCAATGCCATTAAAGGTTGTGTCAGTGGGTAATTACAGTTTGTATTGTAATATTAATAAAAACAGTAAAATCCTCTAAAGACAGCCCTAATTTACAGCATTAATTTCTACATTATTGGCTCCAACTTTAATAGGCAAAAGAGACAATGGTGTCTATTTTAAAAGGTGAAGGATCTAACTACTATCTCACAAAAATGTATAAACCTGTTTTTTTACATGATTTTGACAGACACTTGTGTATTGTTTTAAAAATGAATTTGGAATGTGCAATTATCTTCCCACACCACAGCAATCCCCACAACAGAATGGAATTACACAATGTGTATTGCACAGTAGTGAAAACGGTTGCAATCCCATAAACAATAAGCACATTACTAAACACACACAACTAGACACACATGATCAAAAGTGAGTGTTCTCAGTGATTGTGGTGAAGTACAATATAATACGAGCTATATTTGTGAACAAGTGGTGATAACAGTGTTAACCATGACTGTAGTGCCGTGTTGATCCGGTTTTGTGCTGCCCCATGACGACGGCTCTGGATTTGTGTTTAGCCATCTGGTGATGTAACAAACAACACAATTACTAACAACACGAACAAACACTCACAAAATACTTTTACAACGCTTTCTTTGCGTCTCACACGGTCCTTCCAGTTTCTCAATATAAACCAAGTAAAGGAAATTGATTCTCTGGCCCCTTTATGCTATCACGCATGACCCCTTGGTAAGCAATTGCAGCTGACTCTATTGCCTGCAGCTGCTACCTCATTTACCTTCCGGGTCAATCCATTCCTGCAACGGAGTCTCGCCTTCTTCCATGCTGACTGACTTCCTGACCCAGGATTTTAACTGTCAGGCCAGCCCGTCCAAAGACTTCCCCTTTCGCTACTTAGCGCCCTCGCAGGGAGGGAGGGAGATTTCCAACCAGAACTCATTGTATTTTGTCACACAGATACAGTATAATATAAATAGAGAGTGAATTGCCTCTGTTGCTTTTAAGTGCAAAAGCACATTGCCACAATATAGTAATACAATACAGATTTCTGAGTAGAGTTGCGTTGTTTGAATGAGAGATCATTCAATATCAGCAAGACTAATAATCAGTTAAGTTTAAACTTGTAAAAGACACCCAGTTAAATATAGTTACCTGAAGAATACAGTGCCAAAACAAATTTAACATTATTAATTAATCATTAATCAATAGCATAAAGTTTGTATTTTTCAGATTTATGAACGACAATCTGAAGAAAACGTTTAGTTTTCGTTCTGTAGAAAATATTTTTTACACATTCAATCAATATTTCATGTCTAACATTAGCTGACATCAGATCTCAGACAATTAGACATTTTCCTAAGCATTTCATTTGCCACAGTGTGCATCATTACAACTTGTCAGTGAGACATTGTTAAAGCCTATACGTTTACAACAATGCAGCCACGAAAACTTAAGAAAGAAAATAAAAATGTAACAAACGAGAGTTTAGTGCGCTTTTATTATTAAATGGGTACACTGTCGGGTAGTCAAAGGTTCAAAACACAAACGAAACACTAAACAATACAGACATTCTAAAGCCATAGCAAAGTAAGAAATATGGAAACGTCCTAGTGCCAATTAAAAAAAGATACAGGATTTTGTATCTACTAATTAGGACTAAAGAATCATACACAGGAGTTTAAAAGAATTAGGAGATAAAAAGTCCTAATTAGGAGATTTTACTTTTTTTTTTTCATTGGCACTAGGACGCTTCGGTAGAAAAAAAAATCATGTTTAAAGTAAATAAAATGAAATAGACCCCACTACTTGATCGGACTTGATTCGGGAGAGCTGTTCTTTCAGAACCACTTGTAGAGAAATTCGGGCTGCCTTGTGTCAGTCTTGCAAGTTTACCTTGTTACTGTGGGGGTAAGGAGGAGTCGATTGGTGCCGGGTTTAGGACCCCTTTAAATGCTCGGTCCAGCCGGTTTTGAGTTAATCTAGGTGCATTTAATGAATAAAACAAACTATAAGTGCTATGCTGATGGTTCTTGTTTCTATGTAAGCTGCAGGCAAGGCTGAGTCAACTGGTGCTGGTGTAGCTTGAGAAATTGCATCCTATGAGAAAGTGCGGCCCTGTCACGTGACCATACGTGTAGAAATCCTTATGAAAATTGAGGTTACGATTTTAAAAAAACAGACAATTGACATGTAGACTAAATGTTACAGCTTTGTCACTATATATTAGTTTTATTAGAAAGAAAGAAAGACGATTATCTTTTAAACAATGCAAATATGCCTATATTTATTGAGTGGAGACGTGGGTTAAACTAAACAGAACCGAGAATGAGGATCATGCTTTTAAGTGGTACAATACACCCTGCAGGCACACATATATATTGAAAAAAAAAAAAAGGTTGACCAGCCTTGGCAGAAATTACATAAAATTCTAAGCTAATTCGGCATCTGCCCACCGCAGCTGTGCACTTTACGAACTGCCCAATTTCCACATCAGACCATAACATATATATCTGTTTCTATTATTATGATTTTGCTATTGTTTGTTTTGGATTGTTAGGGAGGGAGGTAAATTCCTCCCTACCAGACATTTGAGAATGTGACTGGAGCCTTAATTAGTTAGCAATTATAGCCATAGACTATAAAAGCCAGAAATCCTGTGTCTGTGGGGAGAGTCGGAGAGTACAGGAGATTGTTTGGAGCAGAAAAGACAAATGTATGCTACTGGTATATTTTTGGAAAGGTACTAATTTTGTTTATTGTGTTTTTGTTTATTTTGTGTTGGTTTATTTGGCTCTTGTTCCTTTTGTTTTATGTTATTTAATTTAATAAATACGAGCACTGTAGCATCTCATGGTTACCCTGCATGCCTTATGTTGTGCAATTACCTTCCCCTTACATCACCCCTACAGCCATCCTTGTCACAAAGGGGTATGAGACAATAAGGTTTATTTATTATCTGCTACCAAAATATGTGTTTATTTCACATGAATTGTTAAGCATCTATTTCTAATTCTGGTCAATATGAGAAAATCCAAGAAATTACTTTTGGCAAAAATTACATTTTACCATTAATGAGATTTCAGATTATTGATTGTTTGAACATGAGAAACACTTCAAATTCCTGAAATCTTGGCCAGGAATCACCTTTTTCAAGTATGTGGGTTTAGGAGACCACAAAGACAGTCCTTATTAAAGATTGTTTAGCTATTCACAAGACATGGATTATTTATTTGATTCAGACACATTTCCCTGTGATTTCTAAATCAAATCTTAAAGAGACTTTCATAGCATGGGTTATTTTCCATATATCAAGTGAAAAGTTCACCTAACGCTGTCTGAAAAGCTTCCTGAAATTTGACAGCAATGATTACCTATCAGCATTTAAAGGTCAGGTTTCGAAAACTAACTATGTTAATCTTTTAATCTTTCTGTCAAAGGCAAGACACTCTCAAGAGTTTGATGTGCATGTTAGTGAAAGAGAGATGGGAGAGAGACAGATTATAGGACTAGGTAATGACAGGCTATTACATATGATTTGTATCCTAGTGTCAACAGGAATGAAGCAGCTAAACTGAACAGACAGCACTATAAAGTGCAGCCATAAGATAATGACGAATCAAAAAGTAGTTAAGCACAAAAAACATAACTTTGTAACTGCAGGAGGAAGCAAGGACACAGCAAAGGCAATGTGCTCTTCTCTTGACGAACAAAAGGATTATGCTGGTGTGGCAGAGGAGAGCTCTGTCCTTTACAAATTGGCAGTTATGGGGTTAAATTCCCCTACCTGCCTGGGTTTATTGTGTTCAGGTGGCTGGGGTTGATTAGAGTAATTAATGATCAATCAGCACCCAGCCACCTGACATAAAAGGAGGCCTCTGCTTTCCATTAGAAAGAGGAGGGAGCTGAAGAAGCAAGCTGGTGTTTTTGCTTGTTGTTTTTGGTTTTGTGGGGTTTTTTTTTTTTAATTTTCTCATCCAGTGAAGGCATCGTCCAGCCTGGAAACCTTTATTTTTGTAAGTGTTGTTTTGTGTCTTTATTTGTGTTTAAATCCCTTTGTTTTGGCCCTTGTGCCCTTTTTTTGTGTTTATTTATAATTAAAGTTATTTTTTTTGAACTGCAGTCTGTCTCTGGGCCTCTATCCACTCGCTAGCCTGTCACAGCTGGAAAAATATCATCCCTAACGCTGTAACCTTACAATTTGTAAATACATCCGTTCAGAGCACCCTAGCCTGCAAGGGGGTGTATTTCTTTTTACTTACCAGCACCAGCATACAATCGCCTGTTAAGAAAATAAAGATTCGATAATGTGCCTTGCTAGACTCAACTTCCTGCCAAGTAAACACTGAGAGGTGTACATGCGGAATGTAAATGGCCTTGCTTCTTTCTTCTTTTGTTCTCTATTTGGAACAAGAGATGCTATTGAACAAGGGTAAGCAAAGTTCAATTAAGAGTTGCTTGTAACCAACCTCCATGGTAGGACTAATAATAGTTTAAAAACAAACGCAAGCTATTTTTTGTAAATCTCAAGCAGTTTTACTGCCAAATCAATATTTTTTAGTTTGCTTGTGACCTGTAGATTTGTAGAATGCTAAATGAAAGTGCAGGGCCTTGTATTTCTCAATGCTCACCTGTGTGAATTACATTTCCTTAAATACACCATTTACTTTTTAAACAATACTAGAAATGTTTGATATTCTACTTAATACTAAATGTTAAATGGAAGGTAATGTTTTTGGTGTCTTTTTAATAAAATTAATACACAATGAATTTGCTTGTTGTAAACATTCCTTTGTATATTCTGTATCCCTTTAAAAAATCCTTAGTCTAGTTTTAAAACTTTTTTTATTACACAAAAGTAATAGGCTTTGAATGTAGGTTTCCTCTTACTGTATTTGTTATTCATTTAAAATGCTCTGCCATTTGGGTCCTCAGCCAGGCCTGGTGAGCGATGAATGAACAATCACACAAGATTTAAATGCAGCAGTTTGCTTTAAGGTCACCTTAGTAAAAAGGGAAATATAAAACCACCTTCAAACCCTCGGCTTGCTCCCCGAGTGGCTCACCTTGATGTAGCTCATTTTCACATTGAATTTTAGAAACTAAGTTTAGCTCTAATGGAGCAAGTGCTAAAATTGTGTTTCCTCACCTATTCTACTCATAGCACTTGTATTTAATCTCTAATATATTCATTAGATAATGATTATCTTTACTGCCAGCAGTTAATAAATGAGTCAAAGATGTGATGAGTTTAGATCTAAAAATAATAAATCAGGTGCAGCAAGGATTGTGTAAAGTCCAAATAAGTGGAACTCTTTAAATACAATGCATTGCACACTGCCATAATTAATAATGTGCTGTGCTTAGGTTGTGGCAACATGCTACCGCTACCATGACTTTTTTTTTTTAACTACGTAAGTTTTTTTAGCCACATTTATAACAAATCTGTTCATGATACATAACTAATAACATACAACACAGGACTGCTTTGGAGTCCTTAAGAGTTTGACTGCTTGGGTTATTAGTTTCAGAAACAGTGCTGTCAGATTCTTACATATGTAACAATTCACATTGTGAGAAAGAAGATTGCCAATGTGTGTTTCATAAGGCTTATGCTTTCTGCTTTAGGTATTTTCTAGTTAGATTGCTGTAAAATAATTCTCAGGTGAGCTATTGCTGTTATCTTGCCCCTTCATTAACCCAAGTCAGCAATGACATCTCGCAAGATGTCAGCTTCCCAGAGATACAACTGGAGCACCACGTGGCATGGCAGTGGGGTCTCCTCCATTAACTACTTTTTGAAAGGAGAAAAAAAAAATGTACTAAATTAAAAACAAAGCCCTATGGAATCATATAAGAGAACTTGACATTAATAACTCACCTGTTTTTGTTTGGTTCTTTCAAAAACTCAAGATTCTTTCAAATATTTATGGTTGCACACTGTTCCAACTCTCATCATTGACACCTTAGCACTAGAAGGACTGGAGATATCCTCGTACCTAAAAGACCCCCCAGCAGTCTTTCTGACTGCTGTATTCAAAACACTGTAAATAATATACTTTTTTTTTCATTTATTTTATAATTGCTGTTAGTGTAATTGCTGTTAATAGGTTCCTATGGGAATGGGACTTATAATGAACAACAGTTATCCACCGGGAGGGGCCTGCATTCTATGCAGAAACAGGAACAGAACATTTTGCAAAATACCCAAAATAGCATATTAAGCAAGTAAGAAATTAAACATTCTGATATTGTAGATGGGATAATGTATACCTTTAACTAAATAAGAAAGCATGGCTCTTCAGTGATTTAAAGTCAGGACAGTGTGACATTCCATTGTTCTCATTCTGATACAGCTTCTAAATTTCATGAGACAGGAAGGTACTATCTTCATTGTGATCGGTTAGTTAATTACTGTCACACCATACAGGTTCTGTGACATTTTCATGTTTTCTGTAATCTCACTTTATAATGAAGTCTTTGTGAAAATGAATATACAAATTAACAAAGAATTCATTTACAGGGACTACATCTACTGCTTTCAATTATTACAAAGGTGCAGACAAAGACATTTAATCTTCAGATTGTATTAAGTTGTGTAACTATTAAATTTCTAACTGCAAGACATACTATATATTGTAGAGATTAGTAGTTCAAACACAGCCAGAACAACCAGTGAATATAGTGGACATTGCTTTAACAATTCAGGGCAATGATACATTGGGTGCTGGATGGGTGCATGGGTATTTAATTCAAAAGCAATAAAAGAAGCTTGAATCTTTTGTATGTATTTTATTATAACTACCTCCCTGCTTCTACACAACTGGCCTCTATTTTTACATTTGAACAATTAACATTGTGTAAACCATAGTTTTTATTTCTTTACATCTGTTTAACAAGATGTGTGGTTTGAACGGCCTTCGCTGTAAACAGCTGAAACTGATAAGAAATTATTTTGAGGGCAGCTTGAATTGTTTTTAGGAGGTTTAAACGTAGATGGCTTTTATTAGAGGGCGAGTTCAGTTAGAGAACATAGGGTCGTGTGCTTCAAAAAAAAAAAAAAGAAAAAAAACACCTGAATATATCAAGGTATGCAACAGCAGAAAAAAAGTTTGGGAACCACTGCCCTATTATGTTAAGTTAATATAAACTGGGGTTTGTTTTACTTGGGATTCTTTATGCTGGTTTTAGTTGGAGTCCTACAGGCAGAGACTGGCCAACCTCAACTCAATATATGGATGAGCTGGTTTAACACTAGAATGGCCAAAGCAGTCATTTTGCAGGTTTGAGATTTTCACATTTAAATTACTCTGTCTGAAAGTTATTCGGTTGTCCGTTTATGACTTTTCTTAAATACATGTATTAAATACTGGGACATTGTGCATTGTCAATGTTTTTTGTTGCAGATGTGACTTTTGAGGTGAGAAGGGAATGGTCAGAATCCCCTTGAAGTTGTACAAAGAGCATTTCAATGTAAAGTGGAGCAATCAAAAAAAAGAAGCTAAATTAGAAGCAACAATTGTGTGAATGTTGGGCCCCAGCACCTTTCCAATTGTGCCTATTTGCTTGATGCTTGAAGGTTGCCCCAATTGCTTCTCCTAACTTGGGCCTTTGTGTTTGATATCACTACTTTAAATGGCTGTTGCGTTTTTCTAACTTGTTTTTTTTTACGTTGACAATGTTTTCATTATAGATATCACTTCTTTTTTTTTACTTCATCGAATAATGAATAAAGCGAGGGAAAGGTATTAGAGAATGTGTATGGTGAATAGACAGACAAGACAGTAATAAGTATAGTAATATAACAGAAATGAGAAGATTTTAAAGTAAAATAATGATAGATGGGACTTTTGGACAGTATCAACAGAGTAAAGATGGCATTCTTTTAGTGGCAAATGTGCATCCATCACTGGTGAAAACGTCATCTATTTTGGTAGGTATTACTAATTAATATTTACGTTGGTACAAAACTCCAATGTTATGAATGCTTAAAAAGGAACATATGCATGTCAGTGCTAAATGGTAGTATACCAACACATTTCAATGCTAAAAAAAAAAAAATAACATTCTTCTCCTTGTGTTATGAGGTTAGGCCAATGTAAAGCATTTTTAAAGCATTCAATCTCTTGATAAAAGGCCATGTCCATGACCTTTGCATTTGTTGGCCATGGTTTGACTTTAATGAGTGCATTATTTGTATGCACCCACGCAAGAAGAGACACATAATGTCCTGAAGTATTACCCTGTCCTTGGTGTATTATAATGGAAGATAACTGGTAATTTCTGTTGTCCACAGTAATTTTGCTCTTCTGGAGAGCAATAAACTTGGCATTGTGTTGCTTTGTAATGGTCCTGTCTGGTCTGGACTGCAATCATTCTTCCTGCTGACTGAATAAGTTCACGTTTCATGATTGGAGAAGTTTTGCATTGCCTACATTTGCTACCAAGAATCATTGCCCATTTGTCATTTCTATAAATTAGTTCTTCCAAACACACAGAATCTGTACCAGCAGGTACATGTAAAGGGAAACCATACAACACCTGTCGGTTTGATGAGCAGCAGTTACACCTACTACATAGAATATCATGACTTATTGTGACTGAAACCATGCGAGATACTTCAGGACAAATTTCAGACAATTTGGTGAGAAACTCTACAACATCTTGCTTCAAGGTGAAGGTTTGAGTGGAGTGAATGACAGCAAGCGAGAGCAAAAACGAAACTGGATAAATGTACCCGTATAGGATCAGTGACTGTCCAGCCTGACCTAGACATTTTGTTTTCTGTTTGAGACTTTGTTTTGTAGACCTTTTATTTTCACTTTGTGAGTAGTATTTTTGTTCAAATGTTTATTTTGTATTTAATTAAATACAAGTGCAGCAGCACCGTTTTGCCCCCTGCCTACTTGTGTTTATGTTTCCTCCTCTGGTCTGACGTCACCACCAACACGATACGCAAAGCCACCTGATCGCAGAGAGAGAGAAAAAGGCATATTTCTGGTTAAGACATGCTGAACTTGTATAACTCTGTTCTGCACAGAAAGGATTACACTTTTCTTTCAGCCCTGCTCTTTTGGATAGATTTTCAATCTATTGGCTGTGCAGACAATACATGTAGATTCCAGTTCACTGCTCTGGAAAAAGCCTTGTGCATTTTATATGCATGCACATCACTTCAAAAAAATGTCATCCTTTCATTCAGGAACAGAATTAACTTGATTCTCATGTCAAAATGTTAGATTTAAATGCTAAACAAAATACCCATAGCTTATTATAAACACCTGAATATATTTAAAAGGACGCTTAATCCTTACCACATCCCTACCCTAACCCTAACCTCAACCCCACTTACCTAACTAAACCTAACCCTACCACTTTTTTGATACAAATCTGTGCTTGCATATATTGTGCAAAAAGATGTACATGTTAAGTGCATTGTAACTATGCATAATAACATTGTAATTGTGTAAGTACAGATGTATTTACTATGTAAATATACAGTAGTTAAAGCCTTTTAATGTTTAGTGAAACCCTGGTTTACTATAATGTATATCCAATACCATAGAAATCTTCTGGCTTGCCATAATTCAAGTTGTGGGACTAATCACTTTTGTTTTAGTAATCAATTTAGACAATTCATTCATTTGAATTATTAAAATAGTTTAAATTTGTGTTAATAAACCTGAATGAATAATATATGACTATTACCATATTAGATCACCGACTAAACACAGACATTCTATTAGTTATCTGTTAAATAATCTTCATTGAATATTCATTCACGTTAATTAACACCTCATCATAATCATTTATTTAATGACGTTTATAAGATCAAGGAATTACAATGAACACACAAAATATCCTCAGCCACAAAAGATTAGTAAAATATTAGTAGCAGTTTATTAGATAATAATGGTACAGAAAGGAAAAACCTAGAAAATCATTGTGAGGTAACAGTTCAATATACAAACCAATACAGTAAGAGTAAATACTAATTCATTGTATACACACTGCTGTGAAAAAGACTTAGACATGTTGCATGTTTATACTCTGATGCATTATGAGCATCATTAATTTACTCAAAGTCTCCACTGGTGTTTTTTACTATTATGACAACCTTGACTTGCATAAAGAAGGAAAAACAGAGTTAAATAACTTGCATCACTCGATTTTCAAGGTGTGGTATCCGAAATATAATCAACAAGTACAGAGAATCAGTAATTGGCAAACCCAGGTCAGGAAGACCCAAAAAGCTGTCTAACAAGGATGAGCAATACTTGAAGATATCCTTAAGGAATAGAAAGACAACAAACATTGAATAGACAACAGAATTGGCAGAAGGCACAGGTGTCTTGTCCATCAAATCAACAGCACGAAGTATGTATTTTACAACATCATTTGGACACATATGGCATAATGTAGTACTAGCTATTATGTTTTAAATTGAAAATCCATGTTTGCTAAAAAACATGTTTTCCTTTCAAAACTGCATATTGGAGACCTAGTTAATGGAAGTGGAACACAGATTTATGGAATTATTTCAATTGCTAAAATCACTTTAAACCCCTGTACAATTATTCTGTATACTATTCTTACTGGTTAAGTTATCGATCCTCCCCCATCAGAGTTTAATGACTTGCCTGTATCCTCTAAATGCATCAGAATCTGAATATAACCATGCTCTCTCTCTCTTTGTGTCAATGATTGCATGTTCTAATTACATTAAAACCTTTTATTTTGTATATGCCAAACCTGATTAGGCAACAGCACTTATCATTAATTGCAATACTTACATTAATTAAAAAAAATAAGGTTGTAAATGGTTAATTCCATTTAATACACCAACATCGTTTTACATTAATCAGTAGACTGGTGTGTATTCTGCTCAGATGAGGTAATTTGCAGGTCAGCTGGTTAATTAGCTAACTGGATAAATGGTTTGCATGCTGGAACAGGTTTACTGGTTCCCTACCAGCCCCTGTGTGAGGACATGGTGGAACATTTTGAACTAATGTTGAATGAGTGGCAGGATTCGAATTGTTTAGTCTTCTCTGGGGATTCCAGAGGGAGCGTCACATTGGCTGTAGTTAGTGAGACAAAATCTGATGGGACTGTTTTTCCCTACATTGAGCTACATAAGACTGTGCTGGACGGGTTCCTGGTAAGCATAAGCAGACACCTACAGGGCTAACCTTTGTGCTACAGAGGCCGGTGGTTCTCTGACATCTGCTAGGCCATGGGATTGCTAAGTCTCGATGGGCATCATTCCTGCAACACCTACACAGTCCTATACTTTGAGGAACCATATCAGGCACATTCACACAATACCTAAAAGAGGTATATAACAGTTACAGTTTCCTGATTTATATTTTATTTAAAATGTAATTTTGTAAGGCAAGGTAGAGTTGAGGTGGAGCAAGAACAGTTTCTACATTTGGCGAGGGGTCTTTGGCAGTGGTCCATCAGCGGGAGGTACGGTTGCAGGCTCGATAAGAGGCCACAAACAAAATACACAGACATGCAGCGTTTCAGGGAATCTAACTTACGACTTATTACTAATGAGTTAAACATAGCTCTGTTCCCTTCTGTAGAAGTAACATAGAGGTGTTGGGCTTATTGTCTCTACACGATAACATAAAGGAGGTACGGAACACAGCACATGTCCTCCATCTACACTGAATTCGCTATCCTCTCATTTGAATCTCGCATGACACTGCCATGTCTTAAAAGGTCCAGCACTCAAAACACAATATCATCATAGTCACAAGTGCAACGGTAAGAATGTGAGGGAGCGAGTGAAGAGGTTCAATATATTTGTAAAATCAAAGAAGTCATCATGATCCCCAGGCATGTTGTGACGGACTGATGAGATCTGTAGTGGCATCCCCTCATTCTGTTGTGTTTTGGAGGCACTTCAGAGCTAGAAGTCCATTTTTATAAACCTTAAAAGACCAAGTAGCTTCCCTTTTCTTACTTTGTTAGTGTCCCTATGTTATTATCGCTATTACTCAAAACTGTTTATTTTTTGAGACGTCTGAGCTGCCATTTTTGGAAATTTCATTTGTTTTGCAGGCAATGCACTGCTATGTACTAAACTGAGCGGGAGCTAACCAATACAAAAACAGAAAACACTCTACCTGCATATGTGTGTGGCAGGCAACCCGACCCAAAGAGCAGCTCTGAAAGTCAGAGCACCCCAACACAGAATTAGTATATGAATGATTGCAAAAAACCATTCTGAACGATTGCAAACATCCTAAAAAGGCAAGGGGCAGTATGGAATAAAAAGCTACTTACTCTTAAATACAGCCAGTTGTTCAGATGCTGTTATTATTAAACAGCAAAATGTTGAGGGTTTGTATTGGTAAATAAAGTTCTTCATTATTTAAAGCGTAGCATTTTGTTTCTAAAGAAAACTTTGCCATTAAGGGATCCATTGTTGACAACATAAGATAATATTCTGAGTACATTTCGAATGCCCTGTTAAATACATTTATTCCGCATAAGGATTGAAGCATGAATTGGAAGTTAAAATGAATATAAGCACACTCACTGTGTATGTACGTCAGGCCTTTATCTACCCTGAGGGTTTAATGGAATTAGCAATTTAGACAGAGGCAAAGGCTGAGTTCATTTAATTAAGAAAGACAGGGGGCAAAGTTTATTTGTAGGCATATATTGTCGCACATTTGCTTCACTAGGTTGCATGAGTTATCCTTTTCGCTATAGCGAACATTGTAATTACATTCTTGTTTAGGCTTGCTCTAAATGTTCCAGGCCATTGTTCTTGTAATAGTGGTTAAGTTAAGCACAATACAGAAATTACCTCGAAAGCAGCACAGTCAATTGAAGCATGAACAAGCTCAATAACCTTCAATTATAGAGTCTGCCCTCATTATTAAACTATTTGTTAAACACCCTTTTTTTAAAAAAAAAAAATTTTAATACCAGGCTATTATGCCATGACTCCCGTAATGGCTGTGGGCAATTGCAGAACAATTTCTGGAAGAGTGGCTCCGAAACCTATTGGATTTGTATAATTACTATGTATGTCATGTGCTTTAACCAGGACAGGAAGCTAGGTTAAGTAATTCAATTAAGTAAGCCATTATCATTGTCTACCTGGAAATTATATATGGGCAGGCAAATGTGCCGATTACTGTATGTGGGGTTGTATAACGAAAAAACAGTATTTAATATCTGACCGAAACATTAAAGGATTAGCTATATAAATACAACATGGTAATAATAATGGAAAAAATCTACTGCAACAGGAGCAGCTAGCAATATGAATAAAAAAAAAAAAAAAAACAGTATCCACTCAGTATTGTATGTACCTGACTGACTTTTCAAACAAAAGAAAGTCACAAGAAGTACTGCTCTTTAAAATATTAATATTTTGGAATCAACATAATTAATGTCATTGTTTGTATTGATTTTTAAAACCTCGTGAGGTTGGTGACTGATATCAATGTTTATTTTGAAGCATCTATTTAGATTTTTATCAATAAAAATGTTCACGATTGCGTGAAATTAGGGGCGTGTGGGGGTGCAGACAATTGATTAATGACAGATGGTATACTATTAAAAGCTTTATGAAATCATGTCAACATATACAAAGTAAATATCCATAAATCAATAAATCATACCTGCTTAAAATTATTCTGTTCATTTGGTAGTAAATTTGTAAAAAAAAGAAAATTGAAAAAGTGAAAATGAATTAAAAAAAATTCAGGTCTTTTGTTAGTTACTGGAATGCATGTTTATTTGCTAGATCCAGCAAAGCAGGATCCAGTTTGTCTTTACTGTTGTAGACAAAGAAATGTTGAGCTGTCCTACGTTTGTCTTGAACTTTTCTGAACAAACTGAATGATCTTTCTATAGACACTGAGTGCACATAATGCCACACCAGACATGACAGGCAGTGACTGGGTTTCACTTTTCCAGTAATCAAGTGCTGTTATGTTGTTATCATGTACAAAACAAATTTTAACCGCCTGTGACATATGTAATTGAGAATGATATGATCTTTCTCAACTTTAACCCCAATGCACTGTATCATACACTTGAATTATACACAGTATACATTATTCACAGCTCCGCCCCAGAGCAGGCTGTTCTAGCCAACGATGTAAACACCATACCTCCTCTACACAATGCTTGCTTGATTGATTGATTGCTTGATTGCAATACTCACTGTCTCTCCAAACCAAACAACTCCACCCAGACCAAGCATTCCTCCTGGCTTTTATAGTCTGTGGCTGGAGCCCAATTAATCATTAATTAACAATTAGCCCATTAAGGCTCCAGCCACATTCTCACATGTATTTGGCAGGGAGGAATCCCGGATCTATCATAATGAAAATCTTAATAAGATGAAAATCTTAATAAAAACAGCAAAAATGATAACATTAACTCAAATTATAGGAGATGGGCTGGCACCTCATCACCAAAAATAAATACTGAATGAAGAAGTCTCTAAACCCTTTGTACTGTGTGCTTATTGTTTCCTGTTTGGTCAAAGGAGCTTGCCAGGGCTATTTTCAGCAGATCTCAGTTGTTAATAAAGGATTGCTTGGTACAGCCTTTAGTTATAGTAGAACGTTGCATCACAGGTACTTTTTAGTGTGAGAAGGTGATTTACCTACCTTTTTAATTCGTACCATGTTTTGGCCACACACTTCCTATAGCGTGATATGTGCATGTTATGCCACATTCTCATGACAATGGAGAAACTGCATGGAAATTCCGCTACTGATGATGCACAAAGCCCTTGTGAGATACTGAACTAAGACTAGTTGAAATGGTCTTCAGCAGCTTTTAAAAATAAGTCAATGATGTAACAAAATATAGGGATAACACAGCAATTGGAAACATGGGTCAATATTTATTAAAGCCTTTTTATTCTGCTTTGAAGGCTCTGAGTGGGAAATTATTGCTCTGAAAAGTGACAGACGATATGCTATATGAAAAGTGAAGTCAGAGCTGCCAGCGGTTCAGCTAGTTAAGGCCTGAGGGAAGATGTGAGCCATGCTATTGGGAGCTTACAATTTCATATCTCGATTCATTGACATTTGCAATCTTGCGGGCCAGTGAATAGTATGGGGCCACAGGGACCTCTACTAGTTGGGCATCAGACATGGTCATAATGAAATAGGACAACGATCTCACAGCTTCACTGTATTCATTCAGAGATGTCCTGTGCTCTTCACTCAAGTGCACGTCTCTACTGTTTTCATTCAGAGATGTTCTGTTGCTCTTCAGTCAAGAACACATATCCACTGTTTTCATTTGGAGATGTCCTGTTGATCTTCAGTCAATTGCAAGTAAGACATAAGACACAAGAACAAAAAAAAACCACACCTTTTCATGAAGTACAAATTGTAACTATAGTTTATCCATTTTCTATAGCATTTATATACAAATGTTCCAATAAATGTGGATATATACAAAAATAGGACATACAGTGTAGTAGAACAACAACATAATTTCTGTCCAGGATGAATGGTATGTACTCCCAGGTTCCTTTCTAAATGCAAGACAGAACTGTGAAATCACATTGCACATGATGGACAGATGGTAGACGTATAATTTTTGCACAGATACTTTCTGCATTTCACTCAGTTAAGTTTTATCTTATTGTCATTGAAGGGTAAAAGTTGAATTTTGCTAATTTTCTGTAAATGCCAGTTACTGGAGGCGCTAGCTCCTTCTGCCTGTACTTTCTGGATAAGACCAATTGCTACAGGTGCTCTGGGCATTCCTGATTCTGAATGATAGGTGGCATTAGTACACTCAAGTTAACAACAGTAACCCAATGTATGCATGCATAAAAAGTTCTTTCTACTTTGCACCAAACACCTGCCTCCCATGATGGTCATTTCCAGTATTATATTTTCGATTGCTGATGGATTGAAAAGATCAAATGCTGATGCTATATCATTACTGCAAGTAACAGCATATCTAGTCGGCTCAGGATCCATTTTGATGACATTGGAATTTGATTCATGAAAGGAGATGCTGCCCATGTTATAAAAGACCAAATTAAAGCATTTTCTTTTCTTTATGAGAAAAAAGGCATTATTCCTACATTATTGATATTCTAAAGTGGTTTTCCGTTAGGAGTGTGTTTATTTTTCTATCTATCCTTTTGCAAATCATTTTAAGTTAAATAAACCAAGACCAAATGATCAGGTGTTGAAATGAGAAAAAAACTTCTGACTGTTAAGTAAAAGTTGGTTTATTCACTGGTAGTCTTTTTTAGCATTATTCTTTCAAACGGCAATGTTAAAACTGGATCATGGCATTGACGTTTGATACTCTACCATGCATCCCTGTTCAGGAGTCTCTTCACAACCTGACTAAAACACTCTTCTCATATTTCATCTACACTCCTGCTCATTAATAAAACACACTTCTCATCTTGCATCTACACTCATGCTCACTAAAGGCTGTTTTTCATTAGTTCCTTCAAACTTCTTTTTTAAAAGTTTGAGCTGAGCATGGTTCATAGCAATATTTTCTCTGCTGAAGATCATTACAAGATGCTTCTAGTTATGTGAGACTAAAAGTAATAGAGTGAGACTAATTTGATTATGAGTCTCACCTTCAGCACCTGTGCAGGCTTCCTTGTAATGAAAAAAAAAAAAAAAACATCATACTCAATATATCTCATTAGCAGTAGCAATTAACTCAGCTACTGCATCACTACATATTGTCAGCAGGGAAGCTCACACTGTTTTCTGATACAAACAGGACGTTTTGGTTTGTGTATGAAATATCAGAATTATCTGAACACATTTGTGTTTAGATTTCACTTTGTATGTAATTTTCAGTTTCAGTCAATATAGCTTGGTGACTTTTAAAGTAGATCTCCAAGCAGTGGTGTAGTCCTAAATCTGAATCTACCGGAACGCCAACTCAAATGTAGATTTTTCCTCAAACAAATTGTATGAATTTTGCATTTTATTTGTACAACTTGAGGTAACATTTAACAGGTCATGCACATGTCTTGCATTCAACTTTTAGGCTACTCCCCCTTGATTGGTGCTGACAGATTGATGTTTTCCCAGATGGATTTGGCTTGTTTTGAAAGCATGTAAAGCAGGTAAATGTTGTTTTTGGTGGTTTGGTTGTTTTTTGTCTATTTTTATTGTGCATGTTTTTTTTTCTATTCCTTTCGATTATGAGGTCATCACCAGGGCAGAACTTTAACTAAAGTTATAACGTGTCACTTTTGTCAAAAGTAGTTTTAGAACCAGTTTTAATTGTTTGATTATGGTTTGTATATAGGCTCAAAACAGCTTTCTATGCAGGAACAATTTTTGCAAAAATGGAAGTGTTATCATCACAGCTGCACTCTGAATTATGAAAAGCCAGTTACTGGCATTGGTGTCTTTCGAACCACGTGCTAAGCCAAATAAATACAAGGTAAGGGAATCAAGAGTTTCAAAAGCCTTACAAATTGCTTTTCAATTTTTTTTTCATCAGATAAAAAAAAAAAAAAAAAAAAGCAGTGGTTCTGGTATTGTAAATTCTGAGAAAAAAACAAGCAAAGAATATAAATAAATAAAGTTTACAACATTACTTAGCTGTTTTTTTGTTGTTTTTTTAAATGAATGTGTAGCAGTTATTTATGCTTTTGTAATATATATTAAATCTAAGTGCAGTTTTTGGCAGGTTTAAAAAAAAACACAGTTTGGCAGATTATTCTAATTTGGTGGGAAGTTGCAAAATTTTTTTAAATAAATTTAAATAAATATTATGGCTGCGCTTGATTGACCTCCCCCATCTAAGTCAGAAACACTGGAAAAGCATGGACACCCACTCCAGCTCATTCCTCTCTGCGGCAAACTACAGTGCCGAGAAAGTTTGTGAACCCCTTAGGATTTTCACATATTTTACATATTTCAAACCTAAAATGTTATTATTTAATCTAATCTAAGATAACCTGATTAAACAAAAAACATGATACTTTTTCAACTTTTATTTATCCACAAATGATTCAATATTTAATATCCTCATGTAAAAAAGTGTGTGAACAATTAGATTCAGTAATTGGTGGCACCTGCTTGAGCAGCAATGACTTCAACTAAGCATTTCCTGTAACTGTTTGTCAGTTTCTGACATCCGTTTTGAGGAATTCTGGAATTCCTTCTTACAGAACTGTTTTAACTCAATGACATTTGAGGGCTTCCTTGCATGGACAGCTCACTTTAGGTCCTGCTATAACATTTTCATGGGGTTTAGGTCATTCTAAAATGTGGAATTTCTTCTTCTGCAGCCATTCTTTTGTAGATCTGCTTGTATGTTTAGGATCATTGTCTTGCTGCATGACCCACTTTTGGTTCAGCTTCAGTTCACGGACGGATGGCCTGACATTCTCCTCTAGAATCTTCTGATACAATGCAGAATTCATGGTTGTGTCAATGATGACACGCTGTCCAGGTCCTGAGGCAGCAAAGCAGCCCCAAACCATCACACTCCCACCACCATGCTTGATGGTTGAAATGAGGTTCTTCTGTTCGAATGCAGTGTTTGGTTTTCACCAAACATAAAGTTTCTCATTGAGGCCAAAAAGTTCTACCTTTGATTTGTCTGTGGATCATCTATGTGCTCTTTGGCGAACTTCTATTGGACAGCAATGTTCTTTTTAGAAGGTTATCCTTCCATGAACACCATTCTTGTTCAGTCTTTTTCTGATAGTTGAGTCATGAACACTCATATTAGCCAAGGCAAGAGTGGCATCCAGATCCCTGGGTATTACTCTGGGGTTCTTTGTGACTTCCTTGATGATTTTCCAGTTTGTTCATGGAGATAATTTGGTAGGATGACCATTCCTGGGTAAAGTGACTATGGTCTTGAACTTTCTCCATTTGTAGACTATCTGTCTGACAGTGGATTGTCTGAGTGCCAAATCTTCAGAAATTGTTTTGTAACCCGTTCTAGACTGATGAGCATCAATAACTGTTTTTCTGAGGTTCTCAGAGATTCCTTTTGATTGTGGCATGACGTATTTCCACACACCTGTATGGTGAAGCCCAAACTCACAAAGTTTCTGATATTTATATAGGGTGGGGCCTCCCAAACTCACGCCTGAAGATCTACCTAATTATTTAAAGACCTGATTCTAATTTTCCCCTTAATTGAGCTGATAAAACCAGGGGTTCACTTACTTTTTCACATACCCTGAATATTGATTACTCATTGTTTGTTAATTCATTGTTTCAAAAGACACGAAACTGGTTAATATATACCCTATTGGATATTTAAGAAAATACTTTTTGAAAGATTTTGATTCAAGAGGGCTATCGTGCTATAAATAAGGTATTTCCATAATTATCATTGGGGTTCACAAACTCTGTAGCTAAATAGAGAGGTGCAGAGGTGATGCAGTGCAGAAATAAAACAGACAGAGACTGTAATCCGGTTTGGAAAAGTGTTTCTTTATTTTATAATCCAGTTCTGGTGACCAGACAATGATCCCCAGCAATACAAAGCACAGGCTAAATAATAATGGGTTTGCAGTCCAAAACAATAAACACAGGTATCTCTCCCATAATTTATAAACAAGGTCACCAGTCCTGGGTTTGTGCTGTAGTGCCTGTGGTGGGTGAGTTCAATGTGTGACAATAGTGTAGTGCTGTTCTGGGTTTTATGCTGGCCCTTAGCGACAGCTCCAGAATATGTTAGCCATCTATGAATACACAAGTAACAATTAGACAAGACAAACAACCACTCACGATATTTCACAAATACTGCATAAGTCATTTCGGGTTATTTTTCATAACCAAATTGAAGGAACAGATTACGATTCTCCATCCCCTTATATGCTGTCACGCATGACCCCTTGCTAAATGAGTGGAGCTGCCTTTACAATCTGCGGCTGCTACATTGTTTCCCTTCTGGGTCAATATGTTCTTGCAACTGTCTCGCCTTCTTCCAGACTGACCGATTTCCTGACCCAGGGAAAGAACAGTCAGGCCAGCCCATCCAAAGAACTCTGTTCTTGATGCTTAGCGCCCTCACAGGTCAGGAGGGAAATTTACAACAAAGATTCATTGTATTTCTATTACGGTCTCCCACCAAATTATAGTTGAGACTATAAGTTGAGACCAAGTTTGTTTCCCTGCACATTTATAATGTTATCCCCAGGGCACAAAGTGCCATTCTAAGTCGGTTGCAAGGTATGTTTATGTCCTCAGTATTATGCTGTCTTCTTCTTCAGCATTTTTACTAAAAAAATTGTTAGCCTTCGTAAAGTAGTCCTAGTTTGTTCTTAATATTCTCTTCATTGCATAACAAGGACAACTGACTGAATCATACAAATGTGCGGGAGATATATGTGACTCTAGTCCATGTATTTGTAATTCACTGTGTAAAAAAGTGCTCCCCACCTTCTGTTTTAAACTTATTTTTACTCTGTTTCCATGTATGCCCTCTTTTTCTTCTCTTTGTGCTAAATTTGAAGTAGTGTCATGAGTTAACTTTATCTACAGCATTTATGGTTTTATAGACTTCAATCAACTCAACCAAGTGTTATGCTTGTCCTGGGCAGCTCCTTGATGTTGTGAGCAGTCTTAAATGAAGCGCCTCTGATGCCTAAAACAGGACTGACATCTAAGCGTGATGCTTAAAAATAAAAATGAAGATAACTGGCAAGATGGGGGTCCCCGAGTGGCTCACCTGGTAAAAGCACAGCCGCATGGTGTGCTGGGCGAGTCATACAGCGCATGTTGTGCAGAGTCACCAGTCTTTGCTGGGTATTCCGAAGGGAGCGTCACATTGGCTCTGGTGCTCCCGTGGTTAGGGAGGTAAACCGGAAAGGACTGTTTCTCCTCATTGCGCTACAGAGAACTTAAAAGCAGACATCTGCAAGGCAGGCCTTTATCCTCTAGAGGTTGGTAGCTCACTGACATCTGCACTCAAGTTCCTGAGAGTTAAAGAGGAAGCTGGCTCAGTTGTGGAATCGAAGGATGCCCACTGAACCTTCAGGTTTCCTGTGTAGGGAATTGTTGCGGTGACAAGAAAACATTCTTGGACATTCCAAGAAAATCGGGGGAAAAATAATTGAGACCCTTGCTCAACCAAGAGTTACTCCTTAAAATACCCAGGTGCTAAGCTAGCTATTGTGAGTAATTAGATACATTATAAGTTTGTTTCGGTGAGTTCCTAAGTCAGTCAGGAAAATGGAATAACAGGCATTAACAACTTGAACTGACTGCTGCTAAGAACATACACATACTTAACAAGTGAAAGGAACAGAGAGCTTGCTGAAACAGCTTTAACAAACAGCGCCAAGCAGCATCCAGCCAACCACCCAAAAAATGAATAAACTTTGCACTCAGAGAGAAAACTAGAATTGGGTGCTATGTGTAAAAAAAAAAAAAAAAAAAAAAAAAAAAAAAACATGTTTTTTTTTCCACATTTAACTTAAATCTTGTATTTTTCCCCAGATTTATAAATGTTGTGAAAATAAATAAATAATTTTTTTAAATGTGTACATTCTGATATCATTTATTATGGGGTGCCATGTGTAAAACAATGCCAAAGTGCCATGTGTCTTTTTTTCCAGATTTAGCTTAAGTCTTGTATTTTTTTTCCCAGATTTAATTTAAATCTTGTTTTTTTTCCCCCAGATTCATAAATGTTGTGAAAATAAATAAATCTATTTTTAAATGTGTACATTCAGATATAATATATAAGTCCAGTTACAAGATTTAACTTTTAGCTAAATAGTTAACTAAATCTTAAATCTCTGTATGGTATTGTAACGACCCGGCGTGGACCATGGCTGACAGCGGTTCTGTTTATTGTAAAAAAAATAATAAACCATCAATTTCGGAAAATGGAAGACCCTGCTTGTTTGAGTCTGCTTTATTTTCACACAGCATTACAGTATCGTAGCTTGTCAATGCATCATTATCTGTTATATTAATTGTGTACGAAGTAGGACTAAGGTAAAAAAAAAAAAAAAAACAGAAAAATTTGCGCTACAACTATTTAGTTTAAATGTAATTTTTTTTTTTCAGTGTACATTAATGTGAACAAAGCATCACAATGTATTTTATGTTATCAGTAGCCTATACGCTAAAGTATAAAGAAAGTGTGCTATAGCTGTAGATATTTATTTGAGTCTATACACTTATTTATTTCAAATAAACGTAGAACTTATGTGTGTGTTTTGTAAACTGGACACCTCATTTGGACAACCTGACTGTCTCCTGACATGTCTGGTTTAGCGAGGGACAGACTATGCCTTTTTAAAATGTATTTTCAAAATGTATTTTCTAATATTAGAGATTGACCGGTAGATCTGTCCAGCCAGGGCTTTTCAGATCTAAATATCAAAACTCACCCGACATGTTAATCTCAGCAGCAATTTCTTCAATTGCCTTGCTTCTTTCATTTTTATCATGAGATTGAAGATTTAGTTAAATATTTGAGTCACAAAATCCAGATTTATTTGTGAACAGCTAAATCTTGATTCTCAAAATAAATATTTAATAAGAAACTATATGTATTTTTTTAAAATAAAGATTTAACATTTAAATGTTGAAAACTTGCTAAATACAAGATTTAAGTTAGGTAATGTCACTGTATGTAGTAAAAATCACTTGTTTTTCACAATATTTGGACCTGTAAATCTAACAGCTTTCGTTCCCATTTTGAAATGACTTGGGTCTGCCTTGACCCCTAAAACATTATTAAAATACATACAGTACAAAGAACAGTCCAGGTCTGACTTTCATCACACATCGACACGCATCTAGAATCTGTCTCTAAATATGCAGCAACAATTATTGAGCTATGTGATTAAGCTAAAATTATTTGAGTGGCTGGAATATTATGGCCTGATTTTCCTCATTGGGCTTGTATGCCAGAATACCATAACCATACTGCACTCAATAACTCATGTGTTAATTTTGCTAGCCTGTTTCCACATACAGTCAATTTTGTTATTTGGTGTGTTACATTTTCTGGTCAGTATATCTTTGTGGGCAGCAGCAGCCTGGAAATAGTGGTGGAGCACCCCTGATACAGACCTTTTAATGCCCTGTACCACCTCAAGTGTTGTTGATTATCATTCCCTGTAGTAGCAGGATTAAAGGAATCGATAGCTAATACAGTCCAGTTTTACAGCATGTCACAAAGGAGAGTGGTGTCTGACTTAACAAAAAAGTTAGATGGTTGCCTGCTGTATCAATGGGAAGACCAGTGCACTAATCCGGCATCTAAAAACAACCATGTGGATTGGAAGAACAATAGGGAATAATCACTAGCAGACAGAGGCAGGTACTTAAATAAAAGTCAAACATTCTCACTGTGTGAAAATGGAGAGAGACTACCCCAACAGTTTTTCACAATCGTCTAAACTAAACTTGGCCCCACAAAACGTGTACGGTTGGGCAGCGGTCCAACACCTTTCCCAGGACGCTGTACATACTCAATTGTTGATTGACAGAAGCACTTTAAAACTAGACTAAGTCCCCTGGTCACGGATCACTCCTCCATAGTGCAGACTCATCAGACCAGTCCCCAACTCACTGATAATTTAGCTGCATGGGCTGCACTTGGGTTGTGGGTTGGCAGATTGCTTCAGTTCCCAATGCTTTCAACCCTGTCCTTTGTTGAGCACTGCAATTCATCACAAAAAAGTAATTATTGGTCAGTCCTTTAGTACAATGGGGAGCCTGGTGGAAGCAGCTTTTAGATAGAAAATAAAATTAAAGAAGGACGTGATGCACTGTCTATTTCTTGGGTTCCATTCAACATATGTGCTTCCGCTAAGCCTTGTTCTGCCTACCTGAATCCTATTACTGTGTTTTTTATGGCTTAAAAGCTGCTCTTTTTGATACATGAGCCAAACTAATAAGATTTCCAATAAAAGGATCCTTTTATTGGGTATTTACAGGTTTGGGTCCCCCAGTAGCAGACAGTCCATTAAGCATTCACCTTCTTGGATGATATTTTGAATCACAGTATTCTTTATTTATTTATTATCATCACAACAGTACTGATTGTTTCACATTTATATAATTTCCTGTTTAATTAGCTATTTGCTTAACTGGCTAAAGGCATTTTGAAGGAGAAAACTACTTAAAATGCAATAGGAAAAATATGTTTTTTTGTAATAATAATGTTTTTTGTTTTTTGGAACAAATAATGGTAATGGCGTGTCAGATTCCAGAACCACCGTGATCGATCGCAAACATCATAAAAAACAAAGGAAAGTGGAATCAATAATACATCACATTCAGCTGCTTTAATTTTGAAGCAAAAAAATAAATCAATATTTCTACCATTGCTACCACACACCCTTTTTTTATTAGATGCATAGTTACAATTAGAACAGCAGACGTGGCACTCAGGATAAAAAGGGCAAGAGAATGGATTTTAAAACCCAAGGGACCACACCTTAAAGTGGGCCTTTAGATACACAGGAGCAGCAACAAGCCATAAGACATGCCTTCGCACACAAAGAAACTTCTATTAGCAAGCTCCAAGCTACTCTGCTAGTAAACTCCATGAAAACTTCATTAGCAAAGGCTCAACCACTTCCACTAATTTTCATAATACACATACATCTTATTAAGAGCTTACGTCTCTTATATGAAGTGCACGTAAACCAAATTTGAAGCTCTTGATGATATTTAAATAGTGTTTATGTACTCTGATTTCCCATTGGCAAATAAAGGGTTCTGTTCCTATATAACTTGGGTTCAATAAATATTTTCAACACCTTATAAAGTGTACCATATTACATTTGAAGATTTTGCAATAATCTTTTGTATTTACCATATTTTACCATGGATTGGCATGGTGCTTTATTAGACTGTGCTTTATTAGACTTTGCCACGCTTCTACTGTGGTAAACATTTATAAGAATGGTGTGATGCAATTCAAACAAAACTGCCTCATGGATGATAAAAAAAAAAAAAAAAAAACTTTTATTAGACGATTAATTTTTTAGGCCATTCAATATACAATTCTCCATTTATTAGTTTTTTATGTTGACTATAAAATTGTCCATTTATTCAGGTACTATGTGCATGAGCTGCTGCACAGTGCACATAATGGGAGGGGAGCAAAACAGGCATATTTACAGATTGTTCTAACAAAGGATTTCCAAAAGTACCCCAAAAAACCCACCCGCTGATTATTAATAGACATACGAGCACACGTTAGTTTAAGCAGCGTTTTATTTTACAAGCGTCACCTGAAAAAAATCTTCTTAGTATGTTTTTATCTGAACAAAAAAAAACTAAAATGTAAAAGATCCTTAAAGCTGAGGGAACACAAAGCTACTTTGTGGCCTGGAACTTGGTTTCAAGAGACTAGGTTTCAGACCACTTCATGGCACACCAGGGGGGACTTGAGGTTTGATACACCAATTGTCTCAAACTAGGTCTGGTCTCCTTAAACAAAATGTGAGAGGAGAGCAACTCACTCTGAAGACAGTAACAAGGTGAGAGGAGAGCAACGCACGCTGAAGATAGGTCAAGGTGAGAGGAGAGCAACTCGTGCTGGAGACAGTAACAAGGTGAGAGGAGAGCAACTCACACTGAAGACAGTAACAAGGTGAGAGGAGAGCAACTCACACTGAAGACAGTAACAAAGTGAGAGGAGAGCAACTCACACTGAAGACAGTAACAAGGTGAGAGGAGAGCAACTCACACTGAAGACAGTAACAAGGTGAGAGGAGAGCAACTCACACTGAAGACAGTAACAAGGTGAGAGGAGAGCAACTCACACTGAAGACAGTAACAAGGTGAGAGGAGAGCAACTCACACTGAAGACAGTAACAAGGTGAGAGGAGAGCAATTCACTCTGAAGACAGTAACAAGGTGAGAGGAGAGCAACGCACACTGAAGACAGTAACAAGGTGAGAGGAGAGCAACGCACGCTGAAGACAGTAACACGGTGAGAGGAGAGCAACTCGTACTGAAGACAGTAACAAGGTGAGAGGAGAGCAACGCACACTGAAGACAGTAACAAGGTGAGAGGAGAGCAACGCACGCTGAAGACAGTAACAAGGTGAGAGGAGAGCAACGCACGCTGAAGACAGTAACAAGGTGAGAGGAGAGCAATGCACACTGAAGACAGTAACAAAGTGTGATTTCTTCTCCTGTAGATGGTGGGTGCCCGATTGATAAATTGGAACCTCATTGCCTGGTCAAATCAGACTGGAGAAGGTGAGCGGCTTTGAATCTTCACTGTACTGCAAAGGTAAAGATAGATCTTACAGGGTTGTTAAGCTAATGTACATGGCTCCCTCGATATTTCACAAGTCAAAGATTCAAGGTCAAAAAGAAAAATAAAGAAGGAACACTGTAGAATATTTAGTCAGTGTAGTATTCCAGTTGCAGGCAGTGGGTATTGCACAGCCCTTATGCTGCAAACCTTTTAACTGCAACCCTATATCTCTATGTGCTATCAAATGATCCTGCACCATTTTATCTCTATAAAAGTGTCCCATAGTAAATGCATAGCAAAGCGTAATAAAGCATAGTGAAAGCGTTGTAAAGGACATCATGTCTCCTATTTCACTTACATACATAAAAACTAACTGAAAAAATACCTATTTCCAATCTACTATTTATAAAGGTAATTCAGCTATAAATAAGTAAATCATCATTTGTTAATAAAAAATATAAATAAATACAATGAATCTACGTTGCATCCTCCTGTATATACAAACTGGATATTTGCAATCCTTCACAATCCTTTATAAATATTAATGAAAAGGACCATTGACTATATTATAAACAGTAGAAGATAATACAACTGGTTTTAATTGATATTTCGGGATTATCCGTAGCAAATCTGTTATATACTGAGCAGTAATGAAACTGCTGAGCTGAAACTAAAGTATAGTTAATGACACAGACACAGGAGAGAACAGTATCAGCGAAAATAAATAAATAAATACAAAACCCAGGGAAAGACAGTAAGTAAAAAGTGCATAATATAATACAGTGGCTGGATATATTGGAAAAATAGATGTTTTTGACATCAATTGATAACTGGATGATATATATTGAAAGGCTTGAACAGTATTTTGCTGTTAATGATATTGAAAACGAAAAACAAGTACAAGCGCTATTGAGTACAATGGGAGGAAAGGGTTATGGCCTCTTGAGAAGCTTAACAGCTCCTGAAAAACCAGCAAGAAAAAGCTTTGCAGAAATTGTACAGATTATGCAGACTCACCTGTCGCCTAAACTGCTATTGATAGCTGAAAGGTTCCAACTTCACAAACAAAACCAAAGTGAAGGAGAATCCATTGCTTATTACGTTGCTAAATTATCGTGAACGTTGAAGAAATTATCGGAGCATTGTCAGTTTGGGGACGGCCTGAATGATGCGCTAAGGGATAGATTAGTATGCGGAATTGTAAAAGAAAGCATACAGAAAAGACTGTTAACTGAAGCAGATCTCACTTTTAAACGTGCTGTTGAAGTAGCAATATCAATGGAAATAGCTGCTAAAGACACAATTGAATTGCAAACGGGTGTCAAGGCTGTGGCTAACGTTAACACAATGGCTGCCAAGACGTGGCAAAAACCTACACATATGGTGCAAGCTGATATATGCTACCATTGTGGAAGAGGCTCACGCAATGAAGTCTGTAGGAAATGCAATAAAAGAGGGCATATACAGAAGGCTTGCTGTTCATGGAAAAAAAATGCAAAAGAAGACAAGACTCAAAAATACAGTAAGAAAAATAGAAATGTACGTGCTGTAGATGAAGACAGTGCTGATTCTGACAGTGATAGTGGACTCGCTAGCTTAGAAATTTACAGTATAAATGGAGGTGACAAAAATGCAATCTGGCTTTCACCCCAAGTAAATGGGTAGACTGAAGATGGAGCTAGATACTGGATCTGCAGTTTCTGTTATGTCTCAATGGGAATTTGAGAAGATCTTCAGAAATGCTAAACTGAAGAAGACTACGGTACTGCTGAAGACATACACTGGGGAAAGGATCGTTCCTTTTGGAGTAATGCCAGTAATGGTACAATACAACAATCAGCAGTGCACATTAGACCTGTATATTGTTAAGAAAGGTGGACCAGTTCTCTGGGGATGTGACTGGCTCTGGAAAATTCAGTTAGATTGGAGGCCTATTAGAAATCTGAAATTCTCTCAACCGGTCGCACAGTCTACTGAAATGAAACAAACAAGCTGTTGGAGCAAGCAGCACCAGTGTTTGAAGACTGCATAGGGACTCTGAAGCACATAAAAGGGAAGATTGTGCTTACAGACAGAGCTGCTCCCAAGTTTCATAAAGCGTGCCCAGTATCATAATTCTGACGGGTAAACAACTAAAAAAAGTATGTCACAGCAAAGAAGAACTGTGCAATCTTTGACTCAATCTTTAATTCAATGTTTTTGGACCTGTCGAAATATTTCATGCATTTTTGGTGTGCTAGTAAATTCTTTAACTCTTCATCACTTTTGCAACCTTCCACAAATTTCTTGAGATTGCTGAACCGATCAAAGCACTTGATGTCATCAATTTGCACCCCCTTCTCTGTCAGGTATTTGACACAAGATTCCACATCATTTCAATTTGGTGTCTCACTCAGAGTAATCCACATGAAACAAGAGAACTCTTCCAGGTTTTGTCATCCACATCTCCAAATATTCCATGTCCATGCTGTATAGAGATTCTATTTTAGCAAAAAATATGTCACATCCTTTCTTGCACTTTGGAGCCAGTAGTCCCTTAAATTTCAACAACATGAAGTTCTGGGTCTTGCGTTTAAGAAGGACAGTGTGCACTGACTTCAAGCTGGTCACCACTTCCACTATGGAGTTGTTTTCCCTTTCTATTTCTTTGATGTGTGAATGAAATACACTCATGAGTGAGTGCATGTACCAGAGGTATCTTGCTGAACTCATTTTCCAAAAAGTTCTTGATCACAGTGGGTGGTTTGTCCTGTGACAGTAAGAAAGACTTCAAGGCTGGAAACATCTGCAACAGCCTCATAACACCTGGAAATAAGGACAGCCATCATGTCTTGCTGTGATAAAGTAGCTTTCTATATTCAACGTCAACAAACTCACATTATTCCTTCAGAAGATCAGTTCGGGCAGTGTAGATATGGAAATAGTTGTACATTTTAAAAATAATGCCCTCAATGTCAACAACATGTGTGTCTTCCCTGTGATGGACACAATTGTTAAAAATGTGTGCTGGGCAACCCATACCGAATAAGGTCCCCTTCTGCAACAACTTCTTTAAATTTGCAAACCGTTCTTTCCCCCTTGCAGTTGTCACCTGAAAATGCGACACACTTCTCAAACAAACTTTCCTCTTCCAGAGTTTCCTTGATGTATTGTGCAGTAGTGCCTGCCATCTCATTAGGTGTGCTTTGGACCTCGATTTGCTTTGACTGCAACCCACCATTCTTCCAGTAAAAATAATGAATCATTACTGGAAATATTTTCACAGCACCTTGATTGCTTCCATCTCTAGCAATTCCACAGTAAGTTATGTCGTGAAGTTAAATGTTTTCTCTCTTTTTCTTCTATTCTATATGCATTGGTGGTTCTCTTTTTTCTTCCCATAAATGTCTTCAGCGGGGAGCCGGGGGTCCATCCTTTGGAGGGTTAGTGATTCCACTTTTTCTAACCCTTTGTTAAGCTCAGGACTCAAGAAGAGGAGGTGCCTGTGCTCTCTGTGATAGCTATTGCAAACTTCTTATCCTGAGTATGCGTTTCCTACATTTGTTATCAACTGACAAGCTACCTTTCCTCAGGTTAGAGAGAAGAGGCTGAAATCATTAACTTTTCGTTCTGGTAAACTAGTACTATTGTAACTGCTGTACCAAGCAATTCTGTTGAAAATGACATTTCGATGCATCACTCCACAACAGTTTTAATATTAAACTCTTAAGATGTATTGCCATTGAATTGCTAGGACTTACAGCTAGATGGGCTAAATATGGATTGCATTATAATATCATAGCACACAATACAAGGTCTGATCCTGATCCCCTAGTCTTTAAAATGATAATCAAAGCTATAGCATGCATGTACTTGTCTGGGCTGTTATGTGTTGCTTGGTGGTGTGATGGCAGTGCATTACCTTTGCACTGCGGAGTTCTCATTTTAAATTTCACAGGAGAAACTATTTTTAAAGTTTGCGCTATATCGGTACTTGTTTTTAGGTTCACATCAATGCTACTTAAAAATAAAAAATAATAATTTCAGGCCTGAATGTAACGTAATGGGTTCTAAATATCCTGCGATGTTACAACTGCATGCTGTTAAAGAAATGGAATGATACAAATGTATACTTAAGTTTGCATTGTCGTACCCCCACCTCCTGTTCACACATTGCACCAGTGTATTATTACCATTACCACCTGTATTTGGGCACAATGAATAATAATAGGAAACTGAATGGATTCGCTTGAGCTGTGTGCTGTGTTCCAGGAAGCAGGGGTACATTTTTCATCCAGGCATGCATTTCGTTTAACCAGGATTCCCAGGCAGGTGGTGTTTCAGACTTCCACAGTAGTGCTCTTTTCCTCTTAGCCACTGCAACATGGCTTTCATAGTTACAAGACATCTCCCACAATACATAACCAGGGTGATTCTGGCAACAAAATGCCACAGATTATGACAAATAGTGTATAATACTCTCCAAATAAAACTCCAAACCATATGTGCTAATGTGCCTTCTTGCATATTTGACATATATTAGACACCTTATGGTTGCTTTTATGTAATCTATTTGGGGTAAAGTATAATTTTGTTTGATATTTGTAATTAATCATTCTGTTTTACATTAAGTGATATTTTGTTAGTCACCATGAAAATATTGGGCCTTGACTCATCTGTAATATGTTCTAGTAATAATCTAGTTCCAATTGGTCATTTGAAGAATTTATCAGAATTAAAAAGACTTTGTTGAAATAAGATCTTTAACATGAGGATTATTTAGAGTAATCTCTTCAACTGGAGAGGCAGGTGGCTTTTCTAATTAATACTTGTAAAGTTTCTAAACTGCAAATATATAAAGAAATGTGAATTTGGTATTTCTTTGTCAGCACATAGATGTTGGAATGAGCATTTTTATTATACAAATCCTTTAGAGTTTGAATACCCTTATCTGCCGATAGTTTAAACCCCAGGCACTTGCGTTTCTCCAAATTGGAGTGGAAGGTGAGAGAGCAGGGTTCCACTTAAGAAACGTAGATGTCATGCCATGCTTGAATATAGTGCCAAATTATTAAATGATATGTTAGCTTCTGTATTTCCTTTATACAGTGGGTTCCATGGAAACCTCCCCAGTACAGCGGTAGGCATGGTACATGATACTGCAGTGCATCACAGTTTACCTGTCATTTGTGAAAAATCTCCCGAAGAACCATCAGGTTGCACGTTTTATTTTAGAACTTAAAAAAACTCCCTGGCTGTACACCAGAGGATGTTGTTTCAAATCATGTGGCACTGTACCTTCTTTTAAACAATGACGGAAGCTAACTCTTCAATCCGAAAAAAGAAAAAATCTATATTAATGGGAGAAAGAAATGGTAACAATTACATAAAACCTAAATGTATCATAAAAGCATAGCATAATATTTAGTCTTAATTTGGCTAGAAAATCTGAATGTACATTATCATGACCAAGATTTACACAATTTCTGTTTCCTTGCCATCCTGAGCTGTTCGTTTATTCTACCCCTTATGAGTTTGTAGTACTGTAGCCCCTCTGTGATTCATCTGTGCAAGTACTTAAGTCATTGCATGATTAATCTGTGACTATTTACTGTATTTTACTTGTTGTTTTCAACCCACACACACTTCAGTGAATGTCTTTGCCTACTTTACCTTTTCATTATTAATACATCCTGCACAACAAACACAGTACAGTATTGATTATGCAGTTTGTAAAAACATTCTGTTTAACCAAACTAATGCATTAATGTGTATTGCAATTTTACTTTCAATGTGTAACAAACACAGGGCTGACAGTTTTGTATAAATACGGTGCTGTGGCAACAGAAAAGAGAAGTGCCAGTCGTAATAGTTTTCTGAAATCTGAGAAGAATTTTGTAAAAGCAGCTGTGACTTCACAAGGGCATGACAAATGGACCCTGATCCTCAACACAGTGCTGCAGTGACCAACATGTTCATCACGACACAATAGGGAAACCTTGTTATTGAGAAAACAATGTACGTATCTCGGTTTTGCTATGTTACAGTAGTTTATGAAATACCAATGTAAAGTCTCATGTAAGCTCTCAATATTCTTGCTGCCAGGGTGTGCTTGATTGATTTGCATGTTGGTTTGGCACACTCTTGAGGCTTGCCGTGCTCCACCTAAATAGAGGGGGTGGTTGTTGATTTTGTTGTGTACTTATACTTTTATAGAGTCTCACGGGTGGGATGACCAAGGGTAACCGTAAGCAAATATGCAATTAGTAAACACCGACTACAAACTTCTGTTTGAAAAGGGCAAGGACCTTTGTGACCATATGATAACAGGTTCTTTTGATTCCCACGGATCTGACACACACACTCAGGAGAACCAAATAGGTTAAAACAAGTTTTATTGTTTCTCCACAGGGTAAATTATTTTAAAAAGAAGAAACAAACACACAACACTGCAAAAATTAAAACCAGGGCATTCCCTTCCTGTGGATAAAATCTCAAAAAAAAAAAAAATTAATACAAAAAAATGTTTGTTTTTAGCTGAACCAGCAAGTCCAAAACTAAAGAGAACTTAATCCGAGTCAGGTACTGTCCTGGAGCAAGCGACCAAACCCCTCCTGCCGCTAACCGTTCCACGTGCTGAAACGCTGCTAATCCTCTTTGCCGAGAAAAGCCTGCGATTGGCCACCCACTGACGATGAGGATCCCAGAGATGTCTAGGAGAAAGACAAAAAGGAGTCTGTCAGGACCACATCCAATGGTTCTCTTTCTCCATATCTGGGACCCGGCGACTTTCTGGACCACTGAAAGCAATCGTGGATGAAGGCCCTGGACACCCTGGAACCTAGAAACTCTGCTGCACTGATACGCATGACAGATATCCCTGCACATTACAATCATCTTTAAATACACTGCTCATTTTGATGGATAATTAAAATCATATTATGTCAGTTTTGCAGTTAAGCCTTTGTGAGTGTTATGAATTTGATATATTTGCCAACTATAAATAAAGTACTGCAGAGATACAGTATCTTACTGATGGGTCATTCAGCTACAGTGATCTTACACTTTTGTTTCATTATTTAATACATGCAATTACAATGATATGATCTGGAAAATAACTGTGTTACATACATACTGTTATATGTATAGAGCTCCCACCTAGTTGTGTGCTAGGTGTATACACTAGTAACTGGTAATTACAGTGTTACTACATGAATTCAATGTACCTGTATTACCAGTTTTACCAGTAAATGTCAACATTTACCAAACAAGGTGGTATATGTCTGAAATTATGAAAAAATACATTGCTTTTCAGACATTCACAAGTTAAGCACGATTTACCGAAGTGCACTGGTAAATACAGATATACATCGAAGAATGTATTTATTCATGCATATAAATTGTCAATTAACAAAATAATCATTAATGTCAAACAATATATTTATTTCTGCATATGCATTTTCCATTAACAAAATAATCATTCATGAGCCTACAGCAATGCACAATTGAGCAATTTAAACTAGTTCAACATGGTATTGGACAATATTGTGATCCACTTATGTAGAACAACCAACATACTGGTACAGTGGTATTTCAGGATATTGTAAATATGTAGCAGTTTGATGAAAAATAACATTCTGTTAAATGCAAATTAAATCATTTAGGACCTTAGTTTTTTCAACCAGAAATCACACTTTGGTTATGACACAAAACGCCACAGGCTGTGAATAGATATATTTATTTATTGCAGCATGATAGACTCTTGTGGCCCCTGGCGTTACACAGGACTCCTGAAACCTTATAATAGCACTTTGTGTTGGAAACCTTTTTCTTGCACATACATCGTTTGAACCCCCACCCACCAAAAACAGACTGCTTGTAAACTATTTGCCTGTTATGTTGGCTACTACATAAATGCACAAAAGGGATAGGAAAGGCACTTGTTTATTTACCAGTAAATGTCCTAAGTAAAGCATTATCATGTTTATTTCGGACATTTACCGCTTTTACGTTTTGTTGATCAACAGCAGAAAGTTCAGGACAGCATCTCCTCACGTCATGCTGGAGTATTGGTTGAGTTCTGGAAGAGACCCCTACTGTGCTCCCAACATCAGCTTACACATTGCAGCATCACATTCTTCTTAAGAGGCATCCAACCCAGACTATATGAAAATACATGTTTTCTGAAACATAGCTTTCTTTTAAAACTGCACATTTGGGACCTATATAGAATTGATTATTTTGCCAGCTCAAATGACTTCAATAGGTCTTGGAAGGTGAGAAGAGACAGCGATCCAGAAGATGAGGCGAGACAGACCCAGCCTTGCTTAGCTTCTGGGAGCTGCTGAGCCCACCATCAGGCTCGACGGTTTTCAAACTATTAGAATAATGTTGTGCTTTATTTTCCCTAAGAATTTATTTTTCCAAGTTCAGTTCTAATCCAACAAACAATGGACATTGCAGCTATAACTCAACCAATGCAAAATGCTTTAAAAGTTTCAATATTTGAACATGGAGCACATGGTTAGAACCTTAATACTTTGTTGAAGACGCTAATGTACCTGTGCCGGCAGTACCTTGTAGATTTACAACAGAAGCTGTTCAATTGAGTCATGCAGGCATTGGAATAGCTGTAGTGCTGTTGGTTATAACTCAGGGACACAATCACGAGCTGGATATAGGGACACAGCAGATGACATGTTGAGATGTAATGTGACATCGGTCTCCTCAGATCATCTGGGGACATGCCTAGCTGAATGTCAACTGCAGCACTTTGAAATGAGTACGACAGCCACAGATCTGATTAATATCAGGGTGAGATAGGCATGATTAAAAAGTCGCAAAGTATTAAATATTTGCCGCAGATAGGAACTTATTATAAAGGCACCCCATGAACCACGCAGGACTAAATGAATCAGAAACGAGGATGCCTACATACTGCTGTAGATTTCCTAGTGATACTATTTCAATGAAAATGAGACAATTTACTACTGATCTAAGCCTCGAATGTCAAATCTGAATACAAATTAAATCTAATTTGATATCACGTTCATTAAATACAAGGGAGTATATTCAGAAAGATCATTGTTATCCTCTAGAGAGTGCTGCAAATTTAAAAGAATTACATTTCTAATTATTGTATAATTTTGAGAGCGTTACAGTGTGTATTATTAAATACATTCATTTTATCAATAAGCTACGTGCAAAATACTATAAACATAATTAAAAATGCATCATATAACACTGATAGCTGCATTCCTTAAAGTGACTGTACAGTGATCAAAATAATGCACGTCCATTCACTACATATGTAGGTCATTTTAAAACATACCTGGTGTTAGACTAGAGTTACAGAAATCTCTGATCACAGGAAGAAGGCCTCTTGGTGAGTGCTGAAAAATATTCCTTTTCTTACATCCTTTAACAAAGTTACAAATGTGTAAATTAACTTCTACAAACTGAACAACAACATTTAAATGATGAGCAGGGCCTTTTCAAGAAGAACATTCAGAAATGGGTATATGGAATATAAAATTAAACAATATAAAAAAAAAAATCAATTGGGGATAATACAGGACTCCACACATACGCTGGCTCTTGTTAGCATAGATCTACCGGTGCTGGCATGGCAAGTATATAAAGACAAATATATGTGTAGGCAGTCAAGAAACAAAGCTAGGTTGATTACTAATGACCGGAATGGCATTCACACGGTATGCGACTGCAACACAATACAAAACCAATGCAAGGGCCTCATAATCATGTAATAATCACACTGTACCCAAAGGTTGAAAACATTTGTATAAATCAAGACTTGATCGGATTATTGCCAAATGCAATCCAAAATATAGGAGCTGGTGAAGACTGGTCCGAAATCAAGGCAGTTCTTGTGTTCACCATGTAGAGGGTGACAGACACACAGACACATGTTTTAATGTGGACTCTAAACAATACTGATAAATCGTACAGATGCTGCTAGTATGGATTTTCTAAATGTTTACTAGTAAACTACACATAAGAGTATATGTGGGTATGGGTAGAAGCCTTACATATAATGCAGCTAAATAAAGGCAGAGACTCCTTTCCTTTCATGTGTTAAAAACACACTTATGACACTTATTTGCTCACTCAGCTTGTCTAGGTGTAAACATAAACTGATTCATTCCTAATTCGGTTTAAGAGCTAGATGTTGTATGATTATGTTGATGCACTTCTGTAATTTATGTCTGTTTTAATTTCATGTTTTATAAGGTTTCAATCCAACATGGGTGGAGGAAACTGGTGGGACGTGGCCTCCTATGGTTACATTTTGCGGTTCCTGTCACTTCAGTTTTTTTTAAGTTTTTTTATGCAATTCAGTTACTTGTTTCTGTTAGCCATTGTGCTGTAAAATTTCACTGAACAGATGTTCCAAACGTGTGGGAATTACATCTTATTCTGTTAGTGATTGTTATTTTTACCATGGAATAAAAAAATCTAATTCCTGCATTTTATTTAGTTTTCCTTGCTGTAACTGATTTATGTGTGCCCCACTAAATTGATTCTAGAGGTAAAATGTGTTCGATTGTCCCCTGTATCCAAAAGAGCTCTAAGGCGGATGACAGCCCCTGAAGGCGAGACATTCCAGTTTTGCTTCCCTAAATGTTGTGATCCCCAGTGTCAATGCAGCACTCCCATTTGTCGCCCCAGTGAAGATATGTTAATTCTCACAGCCAGGACACGTGTCTTTACCAAGTGAGCTCAATTGGGATTCCCTGTTTTAACCTGATCTCACCCAAAGGGATCAGAATCTGTAATGATCTTGGTTCTCTATCACCTAGCCATGGTTTATCTCTTTAGCAGAGGCCACATCTCAAGAAACATTCATAATTAATTATAACTTGTGCACCTTTAAAAATAGAACATAAAGTACAATCTAACTATCTATAGCGTTATGTGTGAAATATCTGGGGAAATATCTTTTGTTTATAACTTTTCATGTTCTTTTGTTCATTTGTAACGTTCTATAAATACTAATGAAAGAACGATGGTTTCAGACAACAGGGCTGAAGAGTATTGCACACAGCGTGACAGGTTAAAAGGAGGCTGTGAGTTTGTAAAATTGTATATGGTTTTAATATACACAATGACAAAAAGCAATTCTTGTTTCTAATGTATTGATTGTTAATAAGTAAGTAGCAGGGTTCTGAAAAACAGTGTTATGCACGTTGCTACAACTATCAAATAACTACCTGTAATTTTAATTTTCGTTGTTAACGTCCTGACAACTTTTTACACTTATAACTTTAAAGTGTGTTTGAAAGCTATTTTTAAAATGGCTGCTCTAGTGAACTGGGGTTTGAGATCTGTCTTCTAAATCATTGCAGGAAGAGTAATTTTGAAATAAAAAAAACATAACAACAAGTGCTCTGGCTTTTCTGCTACGTACCACATCACTGATCGTTATTGCTGTGTTACATTTTTGACAATGTGGGCAATAATCCTTACACTATCAATGCACTAGAGCAGACGTTTTGAAACAGACTTTATAGTTAAGTGTAAAAAGTTGTCAGGATGTTAACAATGAAAAGTCAAATTACAGGTACATTATTTAAACAGCTGTTTTAATCTTTAAAGTCATCCATGCTGTACATAAATCAGGCCTCAGTATTATACCGTAAAAATATCTCTAAACGCCATGTTCTTTCAGATTGGACCTCCGGGCCCTTTGAAAGGTTTTTTCAAATGGGACCCCTGGGAACTTTGAAATGTTAATTGACTAATACCTTGTTTGGCCTAGAACAGACTTTCATTTGTGAACATCATTTGGAGCATGAAATGCATAATTTATCATTGCAACCTTTATATTAAATGAGAATAACCATTATTATTCAGGAATAAAGGTCCCTTTTTATTATTTGGTTGATGTATAAACAAAATATTGCAAGCAGATGTGAGATACTGATTTCCAGTCACCATAATGTTACCAGAGACCAGAAGGCTGCATGAAAACTACATTACCAGAGGGGTGCAATGTGAAATGTGTATTTTTCTCTTCTAAATATACATTGTTAATGATGCTGTGCTGCCTCAGCTTTTGCAAAGATAAATCAAGTTGACCTTCTTGTGAAAATTAAGGAACATGTTATTATTTTCATCCAGTTGGCTAAAAAACACAATAGAGGAGTTTATAGTTTAAAGGTAATCCAAATATGCAATATATGGTCTTATACAGTAGTAGCTATAGTATAAAGTGTAAGGTTATTTATTATTCATAATCTATTTCATATAAACAAGAGTTTTGTTCTCATTAATATTAATACATGTGGAAGACTCGATAGCTATACAGCCTGAAACTCATTCTCTTTGCAATAGTCACCAAGTATCGAGTTGACTAATGCCCATGTGTTCCAGTAATCTGTGAAATATGGATGTAGTTTGTAATCAACCCCATCCCAGGGGTATTTTGTAATTGTAAGCATTAGCAATAGAGAACTGTGATGGATTGATATTCGTCTGCATTTACACAGCTGACAGACCGAACACAATGAACCGTTAAAGGTACTCTAAAAGGTGGACGGCTTATTACAGTATTTTGTGAGCCGCTGAAAAATAAAATTTAAAAAGGAGTAAGCCTAAGTATATTTAAACAAAATAAGTATGAGGTATTTATTATAATACGTTACTAATCCCGCTAAGAGATGTCAAGGTAAAATGACAGTGGCTGAAGTATACCTGATAATGCAGAAAGATGCTTTTCATGGTTGTGTTTATGAAGTAATTTCTTTTAATGTCTTATTGTTCTTAAAACCCTGTGCCTACACAAATGAGTTTGACTGGGAACCGCAGATTTGCTGGGATTTGATTGTAAGCGTAAACAAGGACATTGAATTCTTATAATAGACACTATTGCGACCTGGCAATGCTGCGACCTGGGAGTTAGGACCAACGAAAGGAGGTCTGGGTATTCCGGTAGGGGAACCACAACGTTGGGGCAAGGGACCGCACTATCTAGCGCCGGACTGATTTCCAGAGGTGGTGGTTGGGTGGTCGTGGTGGAGGTGTCTTCTTCACCTCCTCTTTCTTACTTTTCTCTCTCTGTCTCCTTGTCTTTTCCATCCTTTGAACTTTTCCTTTTCCCTCCTCTTTTTATTGCTTCTCCCTCAGGCACTGGAGACAGCGGGGCTTCTCCCTCAGTCCTCCCTCACACATTTTGTTCTTTTACTTAACCAATCCTTCACTATATATATACTAACAGGGGACTGCGACACAATTGAATAACTGATGATGATGTGCATGATTGACAGGAGGCTGCAACTGGAAGGTTGAGATTGACTAAAAACTATGAAACAAAAGGTAGTCCTGCTTCCACACCTGTCTACTATACTGGGTGAGATTTACTATCCCAAAACTAACCTCCTGCCCCTCAGGCAGTTCATCCAACCCCAACCTCAGATATACACACACAATTGCAGCTTCCTTCTCCTGGAACAAACCATAGACCATCTCCCGACCTCACAGTATACACACGATCACCTCTACAGGAGGTTGCTTCATTTTCTGACCCTAGTCGTTCGGCAGCGCAGACGGACCGATGCTTCCGCAGCAGCAGCGCTCTGGGCTTACAGCAGCCGTGATTTGTATAATTCGGATCCTTTTATTCCTGGCTCTCTGCTGCACCGCGCACACCTGCTGATTAGGATCGTGCAGCTGGTAAACACACACACATGCTGCTTGTTCTTGCAACCAAACACAACACACAGACATACACACAGAGTGTCAGGTTCCACATTAAAACTAATCCCATTATTATTTATACAATTGCTGTACTCGTATTTACAATAAACAATCACAGCCCTGCTACAACATATAATACTGACATCAACCCTGCCACAGTGAGCTATAACAAATATCTTTCATTAAATCTGTTTTATTGAGTCTTAACTGCATTATGTAATAACATCCAAAATCCATGTTTCCCCTTGTGTATGTTTCTTTAAAATTCCAGGATGTGAGACTTCCAAAAGGAATTAACTAATAATTGGTTTTGTGGGTTTTAATCAGGATCAGGCTGCAGATCATTGTTACAATTAGATATGGGTCATAGACGATCTACTGTACACATCCAGAATTAAATTCCAGACAGCAACAAAGGTGTGGGGATACACTGAACACATGGGAGACAGAAAGTTTCTTTGAGATCGCCTCACCGGCATCCAATTTTTATTTAAGGCACAAGGGGGCACCATTGTACCACGGACAAACAATTCCAACAATGGTAAGGTTCATTGGTCAGGCAATTTATTGTGAACACACAGGTGCTGAAAATAATATGCAAAAGAGAACTCAAAAGGAAAATAAAACACAATAACAAAACAACAAATAAAAGGTGCTCTTTCTTGCAGCGTCCCACAGCCTCTGCTATGCGGTGTGGCTCAGGTTTCATTTATACTTTGCTGCTTCCTCTCTATCACTCACAGAGCTGCCATGACTTCCTCAATTAAACTGCCCACGTCCCACTCGGGTACGTAATAAAGTATTAAACCTTTTGTATAGGCTGTTTTCCTCAGCTGGGCTTGCTTGCCCTCTTTTCTTGTTCTAGACACTGGGGGTCTTGTTTTATTTTTGTTTACTCCAAGTTTACGAGCCACGCTCCTACTATCGTTTCTTCTAGAAGGGAAAGGATGAAGGAACAGCAGTCATTTTTGTAGGTCGATCAAACCCCCCAAGACCTGCATCTCGACCACTCAGAGAGAGAAAAAAGCGACACACCCTCAATCACCCTCTCTGTGTCATTGTCGTGATTGACAGGGAGATCCCACTGGGGTCCTGACCATCCCCTGAAGGATCATGGTATTCTTACTGTAACACATCCTATAAGTCCTGATTTCAAGATTGACCTTCATACTCATACGAAATATGGCTACTGGTTACAATAAGAATACTTCTGTTAAGACAGGGGAAAATATGCACAAGAACACAGAAATTGGTCTATGGAACAATAGTTAAAGGTGTTTTGGACTTTTGATGGATGAACAATGACACCTGTGCCTTCTGCCAGTTCTGTTGTCAATTCAATGCTTGTTTTCTTTCTATTCCTTCTGGATATTATCTTCAAGTATTGCTCATCCTTGTTAGACAGCTTTTTGGGTCTTCCAGTCCTGGGTTTGTCAATTACAGGTGATGTTTCTCTGTACTTTTGGATTATGCTTCAGATAACACACCTTGAAAATCAAGTGATGCAAGCTATTGCACTCAATATTTTTCCTTCTTTATGCAAGTCAAGGTTGTTATAATAGTAGAAAACACTAGTGGAGACTTTGACTAAATTGTCAATGTTCATAAAACATCAGACTAGAAAAATGCAACATGTGTAATATATAATACCTCAATATTATTTAATAAACTTATTTCTCTCCATGGATTTCTTTTTGTCATGCTTCCATTCACAGCAACAGTCTCATCCTATTCCATATTGGTCTCAAAGGAGAATATGAAATCATTATGGTTTATATAAACCTATTCATTTTCACCTTTGCAAATTCATTTTAAATTACATGTCATCATTGGCTTCTATTATTACTTGTAATATAGAATGTTCTTATAGATTAGATTTTAATAGTGCAGCAGACACACATGCTATCTTGAAAATATTGAGGGTTCTGTTTGTTAGAGATGAATTGATTATTCACGAGCTTTCATTACATACTGGCAAATCGATGCATCAAATCAGAGAGCAGATTGAAGTATCTCATTTTCAATTTGAATTATAACGTTGATATGTAGTTATGTGCTTGTATTACTGTGAGCACAGTAGGTAGCCAATGTTAGGATACAAGCTAGGATAGGATTCAAACTTTTGACCTGTGGATAGATGTTGGACAAGTCACATCAGTTACAACAGTTAATTTTCATTTTCGCAATTTAAAAATGGCATGAAGACTGGTCATTTTTAGAGTAGTGGGAGGGGAGAACGGAAAAGTGATGTTTGGCAATTTCTTGGATTTCATGTAGACTGCAAATGCTTTTAACATAAAATAATAACAGTAATGATAATTAACCAGCATATTTCAGATCAAAATTAAAATATATGTTATATATATATATATATTATATTATATATTATTATTATTATATATTATATATTATTATTATTTATTATATTTATTATTATTATTATTATTATTATTATTATTATTGGTCCAATCAACAAAGTTACAGTGGAACCCTATTATTAGTGTTAAGATTATTGTTATTATTATTATGCCAAATTTTCAAATGTCTGTAAAATTAACACTTTTGCACGAAAACTCATGAAACTTCACATAATGGAAGAGGCCAATGGGAAGTTGTGCCAGGTCACATGGTTTGGCGATCATATTGGATTTTTCAAGAATTTTGGACAGTTTAAAAAAATAATCTTCTCTGAAACCACTTATGGTAGAGAAGTGAAACTTGGGGCACAGACTACCCTTCTGCCCTATATTTAGATTTGTTCAAGAGAAGTCAATTGGAAAATAAATATTCTAACGTCTTCTTCTCTGAAACCGTTATGCAGATTAAAGCGAGACTTTACATACAAAGCCTTGACAAGGTTGTCTATCAAGTTTGTTCAAGCCAATCAAATTTCAGCTGTGGTCAATTTGCAAATATTTACATATATTGCAGTGTTTATCTAAGGTAAAATATTGTAGACTCATGAATCTTCACAGCGTAGTGGAGACCTATGGGAATTAATGTATGCTCTATTAAAAAAAAATTTTGATCTTGACCTTTGATCTCTCGTTAAGGTCAAAGGTCAAAGGTCAAAAACTCCTTACAGGTTGCAGATAGTGTCATGGTTACTATGGAACACAGATAGGAACCCATATATGCTCTATTTAAAAATTGCCTGGATTGTGACCTTTGACCTTTGAAAAACGGACTTATAACTGCATAGAGAGTGCAGATAGGGTCATTGTAACTAATGAACATATATAGGAAACCATATGGGCTCTATCCAACTGCACTGGTGCCCATATTGGATTTTTTCAAAAATATTGAAACAATTTCTTTGAAACTGTTTTGCCAATTGAAGTGAAACTTTGCATACTTAACCTCAGGGAAGTTTTCTGTGAAGTTTGTTAAAAGTAAAGTTGCTGCATCAGAAAACATGGAGGCCACAACCAAATCAAATTCCAAATCAAATATTGTACTATTCATTATTGGTATAATAATAATAATCAAAATACAATTGTTTTCTCTATGACCGTCAATGTGACTGCTCCTGGGGCTTTTAGGTATAATGTAATATATCTCCTTTATTTCTGCACTCCCTCATTTCATGCTTTGTGAGGATATTTAATACATACGGACAGAAAGGTACATGAACACGCAACCCCATATGTGTTACACGACTGGAGAAAATTACATTTTAAAACCAAAAACCGGCAAAATGACCACCACAGGGCTTCTAGTGTTAAGGTGGCAGTCACAAAAACAAACTGTACTCTCCAAATTATTGAAAACTTTCAGCAGAGATGTGTCAAGGCATCAGATATGATTGTTTAATAGAAACATCGAAACACATATTCTTCATAGTTCATATATTATTATTATTTAATTGTATTAACATGTAGACATTAACTTCAGATCAGAGCTCCTACATCATCGTGACAAAGTGGCTGAGTGGATGCAGGTGCCGGGGTGATGCAGTGCGGTAATGAACATACAGAGAGGTTTTATCTGGTTTGGAAAAGTGCTGTTTATTATTTTTTTATCCAGGTCTGGTGACCAACAACAATAAGGATAAACAATAATGGGTTTGTAGACTCTAACAATAACAACAACCCAACACGTATCCACTCCACAGTAGTACCTACATGGTCACCAGTCCTGGGAAAGTGCAGTAATGCTCGTGGTGGGTGATACAGGTTATTTGTGACAGCTGTGCAGTGCTGTTCCGGCTGTAGTGCTGGCACTAGACGATAGCTCCGGAATAGTGTTGGCTGTCTAGTGTGGTGTAAGAAACAAGATGATTACACACAGACAAACAAACAAAAAACACTCACAATACTGCTTTCTCTTTAAGGGGGTTTCTACAGTCTTTCAGTCTGCGCAATAGAATGATTAGTGCTAATTGGGAGCAGCCACATAACATAAAAGAAGAGCCCAGGGCTCCCAGGTTGGTGTTGGGGTTAGGGTTGGGGTTAAAGATTTAGTTCAGTGAAGGCTCTGCCCAGCCTGTACAGTTTTTGTGTTTTGTTTAAACCTTTATGTTGGCCCTTGTGCCCTTTTTGCTTGTATTTGGTGTTATTTTGTTTATTAAAAGTGTGCTTTGGCTCTCAAACTGCAGCTTCCTGGTTTCTGAGTCTCTGTCTTGACACTACCCTGTCACAGATCCATTTAGTGCACTTTTCTGAAAGATTATGATATACTATATCAAGGTCTACTTTCATTTTTCCAAGTGCTATAGCATGCATTTTAGTATGAAAACTCAGAAGATTTCTAGGTTGCAGATTATTAACTTTGTCAATTGATAGTTCAAAGTGATTCATCACCATTTTTGTAATAAATAATGGCACCTTTTTCTTCTGGATTTTACCTTGAGGTTGGATCCCACCAACTCTCAATATTAAAAAAAGGAAACACGATGATTCATTTTGATTTTAAGGAAAAGTATTTTTAAAAAACAGGTTAAAAAAATTGTAAAAGAAAACACAAAACCCACACATTGAAGAATTGAGTCGACTACCTAAAACATCCCTACTTTGCTAAAAGACAGAATTTGGTACAAATTTATGTTCCTATTCTGCTGATCAGATTAGTTTTTTATTCAAAATGAAAATAATCAATGCAAAAAGTTATTCACTGTTACGCTGATGATGAGACCCAGTCAAGCCCAACATTGACTCTGCTGGTTCATCACTGGAGGTCTGAATGACAGCACAGCAGAAGCTCTGTTTTTAAGCACCCCGCAGCTGATGTCTGCTATGAGGTTCACATTAAATCTGAGGCTAGAAACCTGTGTGTTATATTAGAATGTAATCTTTGAAATTTCTTTAAGGTTTCCTTTTTCCAACTATGCAACCTTGCCAACATGAATCTCTGCCTTAGCCCTTGGAATGGTTTTGACAACTTTCGAGGCAGACCCCATCCTGTGCAAAATCATTGATTTAAAAATCGTATTTTCAACACTGCAGGAGACGATGTGATTCTACATCCACCACACTATGTTCTTCCTCAGATGATGAAGATCACGCTGAACGCTTCCAGCGTAAATTAGTTATTAGGAATGTATCCGGAACTCTGTGACTGAAGGATGGTTTGAATCTCATTTGAAGCCACACCTTGTTACTGTTACTATAAGATGCTTTTAGCTCTGTAAATTGTCTTGAGAAGACTTGTGGTTGTTGTTTCTGGCTCATTGTAACAGGCAGTGTGGTGCGATTCACTGCCATTATGGATTCTGTTAAGAGATGAGATGAGGTTACAAGTTCTATAACTACAACTGCAGACAAGCCTGGCTCTTTTACATTGTGGTTAAGACTCGCTTGTGGCATGTGGTGTGTTCATACCCAGTCTCCACCTCATATATTAGCAATATGTCTCTGGCCTACTCAGTTTGGCTGTTAACGGCTGGATAATGGTTGTTCCAGGCAAGAGGTTCATACCAATAGAGTCAAAAAGGGTACCCTTCCTTTATTTATTTTTAAGGAAGGTACCTTTTTTGAGTGATGCACCATGACATGGTATACACATGCTGATGTATACTGTGGAATCAAGTACTTTATTGATCAGGCACTGGTTGGATGAAATTTAGTTTATAACTTTGCATGAAACTAACATGAAACAAACTTGAAACAAACGTGAATGTATTGGATTTTATAATGGCAGAACTGATTTCTAAATATACATCTTTAAATTCTGTAGTGGACGCTGCCTGGAATGAGATCAAGGCTGTAAGGAGTTAGGGAGATGAGGGAGAATATTAGGTCTATGATATGTTGCTCCATTGTGTGTGAACTGTTCATCCTAGTTTCATCATGTTGAAGTAGGTGCAGTAGGTGCTTTGAGAGATGTCCAGTGATTTAATTTTTTTCACATTTGGTGCTTGTGAAGTTCGATAGTACCCAAAAGCATATCGATCTTCCCTGTACAGATCTGTTTGAGCCCTGCGGGCAACACTGAGGTGATCAAACTAATTTCCCTTTTGACCTGTGGCAGCTGTGACCAGGGCATCCATCTAGTTGATAAGTAGACTGCCATAAAAAAAATTTCTGAAATGAAAACACCCCGTTAAACTGCTACACATTTTTAAGGCCTTAAATTAAATGGATGGGCCGTTTATTTTTGGTATTTTCACATTTTTACTTTCATAAAAAAAATGCAAATTCCTATTTTGAACAATACAATAAAGACAATTAGTCTTATTGAGATTAATGGTAGGTAACAGGTACATCTCTCATAATTATAATATCACTATTCTAATTACATTTGAACAATTGCAGATATAATCCAATGTAATTACCGGTACAATGTCTCATGCTCTCTTAATCATGACACAATACAAAACAGACAAGGGTCAGAACGGCTGCGCAACAAATTAATAGAAATGGAAGATCGGAACAACAGAAATAACTTGAGTTTAGTAGGTCTACCCGAATCAGAGGAGGGCTTGAACCCCATTGACTTTTTACAAACCAATCTACCAAAATGGATACCATACCAAAATGGATGTCGATGCTCGGACAGGCAGACAATATTCAAGGGACAAGAGAGCTGCAATCTCCGATAAGGTACGGATCAGCACAATTGCTATTTTTTCCAGATTATAGCAGTGACATTGCACAAAAGACCAGGTGGCAGCAACAGGTCTCCGTCCTTTTATGATTTACCCTGCATCTCTTAAAATAACCCAGAATGGCAAACCTTGCCTACTTCAATCTGTGAAAGACGCAGAGGATTTCCTTGCAAACCAGGAAAGCGCCGATATCCCCCAATACCTGAAGCCATGTCATCGACCCCGTCCACGAGAATATGGAAACAACTCTGCTGGTCTAGATTGTTTACTACAGGGACCCCACCTCTGAAACAGGGCTACACTACACATAAATAAACAATCAGGATTACGTAGAATTTACATAGGCAGTTTCAGCTGAATGTGCATACTTAAGAGCTTCCATTTATGATTTATTTCTGACCTGAATCTTACTCTTAATCTTACTCCTGAATCTAACCTCACAGGTAATTACAGCTTTAAACTAGTTTATGTTTATCTTATGAATGAACATTTTAGTCAATTACTAAAGGTGTATTCACTTGTTTAAGATTTTATAATTATTTTTTATATAAATCTATGTTAATTGCAAGGTGATTAAGACTTCCACAGCTGAACCATAGATGCGCACTGCTGTCACAGAGTCACGGTTCCTAAAAGCATTGGGTTTTTTCCAACCAGAGTGTTTTTTTTTTATTTTATTATTTTTTACTTTCTTTGGTTAATAATGTTTTGTTTGCTGTTTTGTTCAGAGCTTACATTTTTCTTTCTTTTTTTAAACAAATCCCATTTGTAATATTGGACCCAGCTTTCTACATATTGCTCTTTGTTTTCTTTACTACTTTTTGTTGGACTGTTTAAGTCAGGCAGAGATGAATGTCCAATCAATCCCCTTCACTCACACTGATCTAGCTTCACCCTAAAAACACTTATATACCCCTTAACCAAGAAACACACTTTAAAGTTAGTGACGTCCACTGTTTTCAGAACAAATTTGATAAAATTGCAGCTTACTCCTGCTGTTCAAATAAAACCAAAGGTTTATTAATCCTCACAGATAGAAAACTGCGTTTCCTTATAGATGAGTCGGGCGGTGATGATTCTGGGCACTTTGTTTACTTACGTACTGCTTTCAATAACACAGAAATCTGCTTTGCATCAGTATATGCTCCTAATGAACATGATGCAAACTTTCGAACTGGCGTCTCGAATACTCTTTTAGGTTTATCAGAACACTCGTTGGTAACAGGGGGTGACTTTGATGCAGTCTTTGATGCTAAGTTAGATATATCAGCCCCCCCAGCCCTTAATGCAAAACAGACTGTCCTTGTGGGACATAAATCATTTTCTCCATGATTTGAATATGATTGATGCATGGCGTCTGAGAAATAGTAATGTGAAAGATTTAACTTTTTTTTCAACTAGGTATAAGTCCTATTCCTGCATAGACTACATTTTCGTTTCCCCTGTGCTTCTTAATTGCGTGTGTTCGACAGAGCTCCTCCCCCTTGTTATTTCCAAACAGGCCGCAGTATTTTATTCATTTTCTGTTACTAATAATAATAAACAAGCAGCATTTCACTAGATGGCGCTTTAACACCACTTTACTTCAGAACCCTGAATTCTTAAAAACAATTCAATGCCAGATTAAGAGTTCCTACAATTAACTCAGATTCAGCAGCAAATCCACAATCCCTATAGGAGGAGACCAAATGTTTCTGACAGGCAATTGCACTGCATTTCACCTGAACTCAAACAAGAAAAACAAATGGTGACAATTGACATTTAAATTATTTGACAAAAACAGGCAAAAAACTATTTCTACTTAAAAATTAACTTAACTCCTTATTATTAGCTAGGGATGAATTTATCCTGCACCACACCAGACAAAATGTATTATTCTGAAGGGGAACGATCAAGCAGATTGCTTTTTTATGTACCTGCGGCTTAGGTCAGCACTTCGAGCTTATGGTGTACCATGGAATATTTCTCCTCCCTCTCACCCCATGGTAACTTGGATCAACCCAGCCAAGCCTCCTCGTGGTACTGTGTCCACTATCTATGGACACCTTGTGACCCAAAAGTGTAATACTCTAGCGGCATGTAAATCATAGGACTGTGAACTTGACAAACTAGGCTTTACGTCTGATTGGGATACAATATGGTCAAATAGTTGGTACCAATTTACTCATGATCTGGGATTGCCCAGTGTGGCAGAGCACAGCTCTGCTCTTTAGAAATTGGCAGGGATGGGGTTAAATTCCCCAACCTGCCTTGGTTCATTGTGTTCAGGTGGCTAGGGTTGATTAGATGATTAGTTTAATTAACGATCAATCAGCGCCCAGCCACCTGACATAAAAGGAGGCCTCTGCTTTTCATTTGGGAAGAGGGAGCTGAGGAAGCAGGTTGGTGTTTTGGTGTTTGTGATTTTTGAACGTTTTGAACGTTTTGAATGTTTTGAACCCAGTGAAGGCATTGCCCAGCCTGGAAACCTTTATTTTTGTGAGTGTATTTTTGCTTTATTTTGTTTATTTTGTGTTTAAGTTGCTTTGTTTTGGCCCTTGTGCCCTTTCATTTTTGTGTTTATAATAAAATAGTTATTTTTTTGAACTCCAGACTGTCTCTGGGCCTCTATCCACTCACCAGCCTGCCACACCCAGTTATTGTTAAGTTCTGGTCCCTTGTATCTTCCATTCTGTCCCATCCTTTAGAATCAGACATACTCACTAAACCATGCCTGCTTCTGCTGAATAATGATTCTTCACTATCTCTTAATCTATCCTAGCAGAATAGCTGCTAAAAAAGCAATATTACACACATGGATAACTCCTAGCTCTACACCACAACAGGTTTGGTTGGGTATGTTTAGGGACATTGTACAATTAAAACACAGCTTGTAGAAATCAAGCCCATGCTGCATACTTTTAAATGTATTTTTATTTTGGTCCTGAGCTCTGATCTATTGTGGTATATAGTTCTAATTTTATGTCACTGTTGTTGTTTATGCAGGTGTTTATGACTACGTGTTAACTTTAGTTAACTGATGGTCTGGAAATATATTCATTGTTTGTCAAAATAAATAAATAAATAAATAAAATTGATCCAAAAAAAAAAAAAAAAAAAAAAAAAAAAAACACAACACCAAGGGATTACAGTTAGATGTTTTGAAGGTAGAATAAATAAGGTGTACACAATTAAATGATTCTCTAAACTATGTATTATTCATGCTATTTGGTTTCCAGTTCTTCTTTCGAACAGGTTTATGTTCAACAAGTTTCACAGCAACATATCTCTACTACAGGATGCTTCTGCAGGTGTTAGTTCCCCATAAGGGTTTTTGAACCATCAATGTGAGACAAAGAGTAAGAAAGTTGGAATAATGTCTCACCTTCTGCACCTGTGTGAGCTTCCCTGTAATTAAAACAATCTCGTTAGCTGCAACTAACTCACTTAGACCACCATAACACACCTGCCAGCCGGTCAGATAACACAGGTGTAGAAGGTGAGAACAACAATAATAATAACATTAGTCTCTCTCTTACCTTTATTCTCACATCAATGACACAAAAAAACCCTTGAGGAGAACTAACTAGAACCATCTCATAATGGTTAGCAAAATAAGAATTGAAAAACCATGAATAATACATATTTCATTTTATACACCCTATTCTACCTTTAAGATATATTCCAGTTTTAAATCTTTCAAACAGACCCCTACAGACCCTATTAAAGTGATCAGGTTGGCAGCCAGCTCCCTAGACTGCCTTTGTAGGTTTTACAGCCCAGCTCATTCCTACTCATCAGGTCTTGCACTGATAGATCTCTTTCCCTAAAAAGGCTGTGTTATTCCCTGTAGATGTCCAGATGTCACCTCACTCTCTGAAGCCTATACCGATACCAGCTCAGCTGGGCTCACACAGCCCACACAGATCAGCCGATCCCCCCATCTCCACCTCCATATATCCTATCTTCTGCTGTGTTTTCTTAAAGGCTACTACTCTTACAGCCTGAAACTCCACTTAATAAGTCCTGACTCTGCAGCCTACATTTACTGTACACAGATCAGGCCCTCCTCTGCAATCTTCGTCTTAAGAGCCAAGCTAATGTTCTGCAACATTTTCAGTTATTAGCTACAAGCTCATCCTCCCACACACACAAACTGTCTCCTGCCTTTGTGTACCAGAGGCCCGTGCTGCCTGCTGTACCCTCAGTGGACGCAGTGTTCTGGGAGAAATGGTATAAGTAGGTTTTGATCTTTTTTCACTTAAGGGCCTGGTTTTGTTCCCGTTTAGTGTTTGTTTTACATTACGGCATTAGACTCTTTTTTAAAGGATTGACACAGCTTAACCGCCTGTACTGTAGATACAAACAAAAAGCATAGCACTTAGGCCAATATAAACTGCTCCTACAGTCAACCACTCCTGACTTTCTGTAGAATTTTCCATCCACCTGGATTAATTTGCAAAACAGGATTGAAACAGATAGAGCCAGGGACCAATTTTCATGCAGGAGTATGGAATGTTTAACCCTATCCCAGCCGAATTTGAAAATGTTCACTCTCAAAGCAGTTGAAATCCACCTGAAATCCCTCTCCTGCACTATGAAACAAATACAAACTGCATCTCTTCACTTTGACGGCCCTTCTAAGTTGGAGAAGCAGAAAAAGAATAAACTCAAAAGCATTCGTGTCACTTTTACAAAAGGCTGTGTTAGAGGTCTTATTTTTAGGCCTGCTACTGTTTGATTTTTATTTTTTAGCCAAATCGACAATTAATATTGACGTTTAGTTTAGAAAGCTTGTCAGTCACGTCAGACCCAATTTATTTTCACATTCTTTGCTTATTTTACATCTGCTGTTTATTTTTTTTTTCAAAGCAAAACAGGTTTAAAAAACATTACATGGGAAAACGACATCAGTACTGCATCTCCAGCCAAGCCCCACCCCTTGATTGCTGTATTTTTCACATACCTCTTTATAGTCGTGCATACTGACATCTCAGTATAACATCTCAGAAAGCTCTGTAAATGTCTGTGATATTCTTTGCGCACTGAATATGGCAGCAGCTATCTCCTTTGTTTGTGTCCCTGTTATCTTTGTGTTGCATGGAGCTATCAGATACACCCTTTTTCAGCTTTATTCGGCTACTATCGGTCTCATTCGGCCATTGAAAGGTTTTGTGTTTTTTCCAGAGAAAAAATGACTAGAGACCTGTGCTTTATGTCTTTTTGAGGATGTCGGACAGGGTCTGACATCGGACTGGAAAGGGAAAATTATAATGTCGGACCTGGTCCTACATAGAACCGCAATGGAGTTAATTACCAGGGACCCTAGGAACCTGTTTCCTGCAGAATAATGCAGAAAAACACGGATCGTTTATTCTGTCAGATAATTTTTAGTTTTACACTTGCAAAAAACATGCAAGGCTTTTTTGGTTGCTTGATAACCAAATCAATACAACTCTCACATATAATCAATACACCTATCATATATCATCAACACACCTATCATATATAATCAATACACTTATCATATATAATCAGCACATGCAATTTAGAGCTTTAGAGCTCTAAATTTAGAGCTCTGAATTTAGTAAACATACTTGTTCTAAAAAACTGCTTCTGGACTACAGGTTGAAACGTAGAGTTTACTTCACTATCCAGTGCGTTTTTACTACTCAACAAGCTGTTTTAAAGACGCTGAATATGATAAAAAAAAAAAAAAAAAACCTCTAAATATCGAGTCAATGAGTTTGGCAATAGCCATCCAGGTGACAAAGACTAACTACTACAACTGCTTTATTTTGGTTTTTATTATTAGTACACGGATGTATTTGTCATGTTTAAAGTAAAATGGTACGTTTGTTTACATTATTGATTGATGGTACTCTGGTGAGCTTGTAACTTCCTTCGAATTTGAAAGTGTACCAATAAATACTTCCTTTAAAACTAACTGTTATTCAACAGTGCTGTTGTGTATCTTATAATGTGACTTGAGGGGCATGCAATTTTAGCCTTTTATTTTAATTGTGGAATAATGTGGAGAATTTTGTTTTAGTTTTTTTTTTTTCGTCCCTGGTAATTCACCTGAAATATGTATCAATCAATCATTCCTTTTCTTTAATCAAGTAAAACCCGTGAGAATAAATTCGTAAGCCTATACCAGACTGCCTTTTAGGAAATGCTACATTTGTAACCCAAAGTAATATGCTACCCACAATGCAATATGCGTCATATCCACAGATATTTATGCGTGTTATTGTGTTTAGCCACAGTCATGTAAACACTAAAGGTTGTGTAGTATTTTGGTTTAAAGTATCGTTAATACTTTAAAACTATTCAAAATATATCCAAACGTAATACCAGCCCAAATGCCCAAAACTAGCCCAAACATTAGGCACCTGCCCAAAGTCATTTTTCACTCACAAAACAAAAAATACAAGCCAAATTGGGCATGAACCCGCCCCATCTGGCAACACTGAAAAGCTTACATACACCTTAACCAGCTAATTTCAAAGCAGACGCTTTGAATGACAAGTGCTGTAACTGGCAAATGAGAGAATTCTAGCACTGCTTCAGTCAATATGATCTGTCAGAACAGGGTGAAACTACAATACTAACAGACAACACAGATGACTGACAGCGACGGGACACACAGAGAGTATAAAAAATGCACAAACTAGAGATGATTTCTAAATGATTATTTTTGGTAAGAAAAGAAAAAATAGCAAGTGATTTTACTGAAGTTTATCGTACATAAATTTATTTCTGTCAAACTCATATTTTTTGAGAATTCAACGTTTAACAGGATTAATATCAAGAAGTAGCAAGCACACTTATTTTCAAAACTTGATTGTTGCATTTTGACTAAATATATGTACCTCTATCTTGCATTTGTACTTCAATTTAAGTTTAGTGTTTTGTTTTGCTTAGCAAGTTATGTTGATAAAATATGCAATAATGTGATCCTGAGCTTTTTTGCCAAGTGTGACAGGGTTGGCGGATGTGGTGACATCAGGCCAGAATGCAGAAACGAAAACAGACCAGGTAACTACGGTGCAAAAAGGCGCTGCGGTGCCGTTTATTTAAACACAAAGAAATGAAATATTTAAACAAAAACAGCACTGCTCATAGAGCATAAATAAAAGTTAAACAAAACAAAATCACAAACACAAAATCTAATAAGTAGGTCAGGCTATGCAGCAGCCTTCTCGGAAGCTACTCTCAGTTTTGTTCTTACTTTTGTTTCTTTTTGTTTTCTCACCCACCCGGGACCCAGGATGCTGCAAGCTTTTATCTTGGTGGTCATCTCCCAATTAACAATACATTAACCAATTAATTCAAGAGATGACCACCTTCTGCATGAGGTTTTTTTTAAATTACATACTGGCAGAGGACGAGCTTCCAGAACACATTAACACAAAACCAAATACCCCACAGCATTTCGCTGTCAATAAATAGAAATTAATAAACCTAAAATGAACAAATACATTTATTTTAAATAATACAATACAAAATAAGAACAAAACAAGACATTTTAACAGCAGGACTTTGCCCTGCCCCCCTTTGATGTACAGGGACCCTGGCCATGTTACACCAAGATATTTATTCAAAGCAAGCATCAAAGCTTTCAAAATCAGGCCCTGTGTGCCGTTATTTGGGTATTTTTGCTGGGTATTTTCATTTCCCTGTGCTGGGTTATACTGGTCATTTTACCATCTCATACTAGTATTCTTTAACTTTGCCTACCAATTACCAGTTCCTCTAGTTTTAGAAAAAGTGATTATTATGCACAAACAAGCTGGCACTTTCTAAAATGTATGAATCAACAGAAATAATGGACAGATGGTGTTTAAATGAGTGTGATGGTCCTATGAGCTTCGAACATGAAATGGTATCCAGCAGTTTCAATATGCTATTTCTCATTACATGTGTTAAATAGACACTGAAAGAATTAAAAGACAGCTGTATCATTTAGTTTTTCATATGTTGGAATGAACATTCTTTTAATCAGTGTTCTCCTCTCTCTAACTCCAGTTTATTTTCTTTTTCTTTAAGGAAACCCTTTAAAACAGATGTTACATTACTCCACATCTGTTCTGTGCATTCAGCAGCTACTGTCTCCTATTTTAATGGAAGACCAATCTTCAATTGTAATGGTGTTGCTCTGATTTAACCCTCCAGACATCATCAGGTTTCCTTTACTGGCAAATACTGCTCGAGGGGTCAATTACAAGATCACAGCTGGTTATCGGCTGCTATGGTTACTATGGAGTTGGTTCATGTCTCTGAAGATCCTCAGGTTGAAAGCCAAACTGTTTGGCTTAAAGACTAGCATTCTAGATGTTTTACATTCCATATATTACAAATGGGTGTGTCGTGCACAAGGAAAGGGCTGCTCCAATTTCAGGGGTTTCTACTTCCCCTTGGGTTGATCTGACATTCCTAGTCTTCCAGGATGACAATGCCCATAAGTCATGGCCTTCTCAGTCACCAGATCTGAACCCGCATCCCTCCTGCAGATCTGGTCGCACCTCCCTCCTGCAGAATTCCAGAGGCTAATAGACTCTATGCCACAGCGCATACACACCATACTGGCTGCATGTGGTGGCCCAATGCCCTTTTAAGTGACTTTACATTGGTGTTTACATATATATATATATATACAGTACACCATCGCTATAACAAACCTGTTGGGGTCCAAGCCTTTTGTTCGTTATATCGAGGGGTTGCCTCATTTTGTATTCTGATTTCCACGATTGCACCTCATCGCTACAAGATGGCATGTAAACAAACGGCAAAAGGCACTGCTGTTTCTCTTGACACAAAAAGTTGGAAATTGTTTGAGTTCTTGAAAAAAACCTGAATCAGACACAAGTCACCGAGCAATTAGTGTTTCCCGTTCTGGTAAGTTGCTTCACCATTCTGTTAAATAATGTTGTGCATGTCTTGAATATTGAACCTGTACAGGTATTCATAATTAATCTAGAGCTGCTGCTGCATTTATTGTGTGTAGAGGTGCCGTGCTAATTTATTTTGAGAGTTAGTTTATTAACGTTAGTTTGTCTGTTACTTTATTATAATTAAGAAAATAATACACTTTGCTTGCTTCCCGAGGGCTGTTCTCTTAGCCGGAGACTACTGTAATAGAGGTAGTGAATTGTTAGTAGCGTTTCAGTAAGGTCAATGATGTTACATTTCAGTATTTCTCATTTTCCTTTAGATTTTTATTTTTATAGATTAGCATTGATATAGGCAAGGAAATTAAACTAAATTGGCAAAAGATACAGCTGTCACATCCTGCAATCATGTTTAATTATACATTTAAATATATTTGCTGTACAATGAATTTATTTAAAACAAAGAGAACCTATGGATATCTGGTTATATCAGTTGCTATATTTGTTAAGTAGACATTCATTATCAGTGGGGTATGTGTTACAATTAGTTTGCATGTTAAATAACTACTCCAGAACCACTGAACACACGTAGGTAGTAAATCTGGAATCAGATAACCATTCTGAACATTGTCAGGGGTGAGTCACCCTTTTTCCATCTTCTGATAAACTGTTTGCATAAGGCTGTTTTCGGAACTTAATAACCTAATAACATTTGTGTATATTCAATGCGGAATCAGTTTGTCTGTTTTTTTTAATAAATTCCAACCCTGAGAAGGTTTTCTTTACAAATTCCTTTTGATGTGTAATTACTGCTAGTGTTTCACTCTTTACTAGGAATGGAATCCCTGTCTTTTCTGTCCCTGATTAGTATTGGAGATGCTTCCAGGTTAATTAGCATGATGGATTGAAGCTTTTGTTAGCCTGCCACACAGGCTTTGTCTGACCAAAGGCCTTAAGATGACCCTGTTATCACTCACGGGCATTGTGCAAAAAACAGCACACAATAGGTAATGAGTCTTCACTCTGTTTGTATACAGGCAGTCAATTACTGTATGTGAACAAAACACTGGAGAATAGTAGATCCCTGACATCACAGAAATGCAGTCTCTATTTAACTATAAGTTCAGATGTTTCTGACAAGCTGATCAATTTATAGAGCATGCAATTCTGAAATAGCTTTGGAAGACAATGGTAGAAAATGGGGGTATGTGACTTACAACCTTCCTTTATGGTGGATTGACCAACAACAGACGAGCAACCTTCTGTGAAAAGTGGACTGACCACAAACAGCTGTGACTGTGTTCCCCGTGTAGGTTTCACACAACTGGATGCCGCGGATACAGTAAGGACAGAACAGGTTCCGTGTTGAATGTGCAAAGTCTGGGGATTCCACAGGGAACATTGGCTCTGATGCTCCCTGGGTAAGGGAGACAAAATCACCAGGGACTGAATCATCTGCTGTGTGCCCAATGAGCTCATGAGGCCTTTGTCCTCCAGGGTTAGTAGGTCACTGACTTCCACTGCAGAGGAGTCGAGTCTATATAAAGCTATATATATATATATATATATATATATATATATATATTATAATATATAATCGCGTCGTGCAGTTTACAATTCTTCACATAGGTTTCTAATGAGTTTGAGCCTCACTGTCGGTGGAAATGATCTAGGCATGCACTTGAGAATGGTAGCATTACTACTTATTTCCTTGGCATTTGTGCCAAGAATATGACCTTGTAACAGGATGGCGTGTATGGTGATGTCAGACCCGGAAGAAACACTCAGTACTGCCAGGTGAAATGTGAATTGCGCTGTTTAATCAATAAACAGAAAATAAAAGGTTGCAAAACAAACAAAACACAGGACATGGCACTGGTAGCCAAAACAAAGAGATGAAACAAAATGGACTAACACTAAACAAACAGTGGACTAACAGACAAACAAACACGGTGAGTCAAGACAGTTCTAACTATTAACTATTATTATTATTATTATTATTATTATTATTATTATTATTATTATTATTATCCTCATGCTCACATATTATTCAATTTTACTTGCACGTGAAGTGCTGTGCAATCCTCGTGCCTAAATACAAATATACATTTTAAACACTGGTGTTATACAGACCTGTTTATATCCCGTGTACCAATAACTATACACCAACATTAACACACAACACACAACACAAAATACACACAGGAGCGGGGCACTTTGCCACAAACCTCCATTTCATTAATTACTATTAACAAAAAAGACAAGAAGAAAGTTGGCACCAGTGCATTAATGTGGTTACCAAGGAGACATTGACTGTTTTCATTATTATAAATTGTCGCCTTGACTGGGATTGATTTAAATTGAGTGGAAAGTGACAAAACAGGTCTACAGTCCTCTTGTGCAGGATTACGGCTGTACTGCTGTTAACTGTCTAGATAATGGCACTTTTAAACATTCACAGAGTTTACATTATTGCAGTTTTCTAGTTACATACAGTTCAAAGTCAGATAATTGGAGGAGCAATACGAACACTGGGGACAAAACTATCGGCTCTTACTTAGATTGACTCAGAACTTAAAGTAGGTTAAAAAGAAAATATTAACTCCAATACCTATGTTTACAATAATATGTGTTTCTTTCAAAACTGCACATTTGAGACCTATATAAAGAAATGTAAGCGCACAACAGATTACATTTATGGATTAATTTAGTTTGCTACAATCACTTTAATAAAACCTAAAAAAACTTCATATCATTCTTTAATAACATTTTCCTTGACCATGTATTTCTCAGTGTCTTCAAGGTCCTTTGACTGTGTACATTGTAATGAATTGACATATAAGAACATGTGCAATGTCTGTCCGTCTGTTGTTGTTTTAGTTTGTTTTAGGAACACCTGCCACAGCACTGTCTATATGGTGTATTGCCACCGCAGTCTGCCAGGATAGCACTGATTCAATGTGACACGTCTGCAAGATAGGATATTTGTATATTTGTATTGCCTAAAACTGGTGTGTCTGTTTTTATTACTAATATTGAAGTAGGGTATAAAAAGTCACTGTGTTTAAAAGCACTGTGGAAATGAATTAATTATATTTATTATAATGTAGTTTTGGTGCTGGAAGCACTTGAATGAATGTATTGTATTTTGAATGGCTAGTATTTACTGCGTACTGTTTGTATTCTAGGAGACTGCTATTTCCATTTATACTTCTTTTGTTGTTTGATTTCAAATTAGTGCTAAATATTGTAGTTTAATTTATAACATTTTGTTTGTACTACATGTAGTGTAGAAAACATGTAATTTTGACTAAGAGTTTTTCATCTTTACCCATGGTAGAGGCCCACAACATTCCTCACATGTTCAAACATTCAATCTCCTCAGTCACCACTGTGCTTTAAACAGAGCAGTGTAACAGGGCAGTGAACCCACACACCGTAAGTGAGCGTCTTAACTACAATGCAAAAGATCTTTGTTCGTCTGCATTATGGCTATATTACTTTTAACCTTTAACACTGCCTGTAACAGAAGCAAAGCTAAAATAACATGTTTTCAGTTTCTCCATACCGCTGCTGAAAACTAGCAAGCTAATATTTTCAACATGGAAAAGCAGTTAGGGTAACATTTTTTACATTTTTTAACATTTTTTATTTTAACAGCAGGCATCTTCACATTTCATGAATATATTTTTAACAGTTACTTTTTTACAATGTTTGCAGTCCTTTGGAGTGGTTCTGTTGCTACTCACATTTTTATCTGACTGTTCCTTTAACTTAGACCTTGCTTTGAGGTTGGCTAGAGATTCAAGAAGTGATGTATAATCCATGTGTGTACATTTCCATGGGGTTGTGTCTTTGTCCTGTGGGTTGTTATTTGTGTGAGCTCACAATGCAGTTGTTATACACGTTTTGCTGTTTGGATGTTTGTTTGTTGTATTAGAGACTTTACCACTTGTTGAATTTATAAAAAAAAAAAATGTAGATATACCTTCAAAATGGTGGGGGAACAAAACAGTCCACTTAAACACTGAAAACACCTTCTCACTCGCTATTGTAATTGTGTGACTCGGGGGGGGGGGGGGGGGGGGGGGGCGGCATGAGAAAGGGCTCCTCCCCCAGTATTTCCTTCCTGCCAATAACATCTGCTAAACCCCTATTTAAACTCCAAGCCATGAGTTTGCCTGTCGCACCACAGCTGACAAAAACGCAGATGACCATTCTACCTTCGAAACTGCTGGACCAAGCTGTCTCGCCTCCGAATTCAGGAATGCATTCCCAAATGAGCTGTCTTTTTTCTGTTATGCATCTCTACACAGACCTGCAAGAATCCAACTTTTGTAAATCTGATTTATAATGTATATTTGAAATCTCTACTCATCCCATTTTTTTTTTTCTCTGCAGAATCAAATTTTCGAATTGTGCCTGCATTCTCTTCCTGGACAATCTGCAGATAAGCATGCTGCAGCCACAGCACAGTCCCACTGGCCGGGCACAGGCTTCTGAAGCTGTTTTCATCTGTGCATGTATTGCCCTTAACTATTGAGAAAAGCTGCTTGCCGAGCGTAAGCATCTGCCATGACAACAGATTCTATCCCTCCCGCTGAGCCCTGCGGTCCACCGAAATGAAAAGCTTCTTGCCGAAAGTAAACAGAAACAGCTCCTTCAAAAGCAGTTTGTCGAGGGTAATCAGAAATTCTGTGGTTTGGTAGTGGGAAAATTGACATAGGTTTGTTTCTGCTGTTTGTCTGATGATTGTTTGTTCCCACTTGCTGTGTTTCTGCACCTCCTGAGTAGTCGGTGTTCTGCAGCAGTGCTCCAGGTTTACGTCACGTCTCCGTTGCTTGCACAACTCTGAGTGGGATTCAATAATAGCGGCTGTAGGGATACTCCCATTGAATCATAGGATTGGTTGTCCCAATATCTCAAAATATTTTTTTTACCTTTCACAGCAGCTATTATTTTGCCTTCATGTCATCTCGTTTCAGCAGTAGCCATAAACTCTCAACTGAAGCTACAAGCTCTTTGTAAGCCACAAGCTCACTGTCACAAGTTAAGCAGTTGCCGGTTTCTGCCGCTAGAGGTCTCCCATGTTCCAAGAGTGAACTCTTTAGTTCTCCAGTCAGCTCTTTCACATCATTTCACGATCTTAAAATATCTATTTGAAGATTTCTTGATTTAAACATACTATGTATTCCTTCCATATAGATGCAGCAGTCAAGATCAACAGGTCTTCAAATCTGTGTTCATTGTCCTACCTGATATATCTTAGTTTGTTAGTATGCCTGGAGTGTGGGCCATCTCTCTGACTGGACCTACCAGAGGTTTCCTCCCAAAATAAAGTTTTTTTTTTCCTCTCCATTGAACGGTGAGATTGGTCTTTAATTGCTCTATCAATAAAATATATAGATATATTTATGTTCAATTTTCATTGTTTTGCATTGGTGGCGTAGTTGCAGGGTGCTGGTGGTCTTCTTTTAGGGCTAAAGTGGGCGGTTATTTCCATAGGGGTTTGTATTGGAGAGTAGGTGCTAATTGGGCACTGTGAAATGCAGCACCATTTGCGTATATACATTTATATACACAGTCAACCTTGGTTAACTCGACTGGTGGATAACTTGACACCATTGCTTAATTCAACAGACAGTCTTTACTCGTAACTCATCCCTTATTACCAGTACCGAAGGGATAAAAACTATTAAAAAGTCTAGTGGGTAACTTGACACTGTCCTTTCACGTGATTGAACTGGAAACGGATCGTTCATTCGTTTCTTCGCAACTACCAAATACAGCTAGTTGCGGAATAAGTTCACAATGAGTGAGAAGTGAACAATTAGTTCTCGTTCAATTGGCTTTAAAGCTCAGGTCATTCGAGAAAACAAGCTTGTCAGCATAACTTTCAAAGTGCATGTGTTTGCATGCAAAACAAATCGACAATGCTTGATTTCTGTGTGAAACTGTAAGTTGTTTATTATTGTTTTTGTTTGTTGAGTGAATTCTGTATAATGTACATTTGTTAACTTTTGCTATTTAAGCCGTCACATTAGACAGTACAAGCCATAACTATTTTTTTTTATTCATTTTCCAATTTTCTCCCAATTTTCAAATGCCCAGTTATTATTCAACAAGTTATTATTCAACCTGGCTCACTGCTGCGATCCCCGAACTAACTCGGGAGAGACAAAGATGAGCACTCTCTTCCTCCGAAATGAGTGCCGTCAGCCGTCTGCTTGCATGCAGCCGTATCCAGAACTTACAGCGTCAGAAAAGTTCTGATTTGCGTACAGGCCAGCCTGCAGGTGCCCATCCAGCCACAGGGGTCACTGGTGTGCGTTGATCCAAGGACTCCCCAGCAGACCTAACAGGTCAGGAAGGAGCTCTAACACCAAGAATCATTCGATCTCTGTCACAGGGACACATCATGTTGCATCCCTTTTGACTGCTCACAGTGGTCACAACTGTCATTCATATAAATACAATACTTTAAATAAAAACCACATTTGCTTAATTGGAACATACATTTACATTTACATTCAAGCAGATGTGCTGAGTTTGTACGTCTATACAAGAGGATTAAAAATAAATCAAAAGCGACATTGTTGCTCCATCATCTGAACTCACAAAAAACCCGAAAGAGATAGAGACATAAGAGATATTATAGGTATGAAAGGTTTGACAATCTGTTAAGGCTGTACTCCTTTCCAAAAAATGCACATTGCAAGATTGTAGATTACGTACTTCCGACATTTCACACAGGGTCGGGGACCCTCTACCACAAATGATGTCTTAGACTCGCTCTTTGCTCTCATTCAGATAAGTCCATGATTTAAACAGATTTCTCTCCCCCAAAGCTTTTTACATACTTTCAAGCTTTTATGCATTTAAATAAATTAGGTACTGCCTGGCCTGTTTAAAAAAAAAGACTGTCGTAATAGTGACACTTAGTAAAACTAGACAGTCACGACTGGGTGCTTCTTCTCACATATACAGTATAGACCAATCCCACCATTCAGTAAATGCCTTGAAAGTCTTTCTCCCTCTCCTCCCCACCTCCTCCTGTGCAACTCTATCTCCCCTCTGGGGTCAATGGTCCTCCACCTGGCTTTGGTTGACTCAACTTAATTGAGAGCTGCTGGTCCAGATGGTGAGATCCCAGGCCAAGCACTAATCATCCCACACTGCAGTTCATACTATAGCACATCTCTAAATGCTGTTCTTCCATCTTTGAAACTGTGAGCATTCTCTTTTGCAAGTGCGCATGATTTGAATTGAAAGAAAATCCTGAAGGACTTTGTTGTTATTACATTTGGAATAGCTACATTATTGCCAAAAAAATTAAGATAATTAACAGCTGTCTAGTTTAGAAGAATGTGTCTCAGGGACATCAATAAAACCACAGGTCTTGATTAAATGTCCCTTTTGGCATTGCTGCAACTATAGCAGATGCATATCTGTATTAAAGTCAGGGATAGAGTGCCCTTTACCAGCTGTAACAATCACCACACTGTATTCTTAGGAGTTCAGTGTATTACAATATGTTCTCACCTGGTCATTTCGTTTTCCAGAGTAGGCAGCATGTCTACCACATAGCCCTGTCACATTTGAAACAGTTGTGAAATAATAACCAACCAAATAATTCCATACATTTTCTGCACCATGAGCATTCATTCACAATCAAAGGGCTCAAATGCATAGTTTTGAAATGAAGCCTGTGCTTAAGGAGACATGTATTTTCATTTAAAATACCTGGTATGAGGTTAAAATAATCTGTTTGGGGTGTACCTTTCAGATAGTCATTTCACAGCTTATTCCTGTCATTAACAAACCAGCATCTCCACCTATTACCTGAAATTCTTATGAGTTTTATAATTATTATCAGTATGAGAAATTACACAAAAGTCACCTTTGTCTTCAATCTTCTCCAGATATCTGTAGAACTGTAAAGTGTGTCGTACTTAGGTACAGCCACCACCACTGAGCAGCACAACTGACGGGGGAATTCAACTACTTCACTTAGGTTCTCGTGTTAAAATTGAAGATTGGGTGATTAATATGTATGTTGCTGTCTTCTTTTCATAAAACAGCATATGCCACCTCAAAATATATTCTTTGTGATTAAATAAATGAGATATGCAATTAAAGTAAGAGTATGTGTGTGGGGGTGTGCTTGTGCGTGCGTGGATGTGTGGGTTTAGGTTCTGATTCATGTTGGCTGAAAACATAAAATACTACACCTCCTCCTCACCTCCAGCTACATTCATTGTTCATAATACCATTCAGCTTCAGATTATCAGTTGTGTTTGTGTCTATAGGGACCTAACCAAGACTGTTATATCATTAATTCATTTTCTTATTTTATAGTTGCTGTTTTTTTAATAAAATGTGATAATGAGTCAATTTGATCAACCTGCAAAGCCACATCTTGATTTTTGTTTAACAGTATTGTAAAATACTCTATTGAAATAAATATATGGTTTATCCTGAGCAAGGGTTTTTCACTCAATTTCAGGGTAGCTCAGAACTACCATGGATAGGTAGCTGATGAAAACCAGGATTATTCTCTATTGGTGGTTTAGTCCTGATAAACTTGCTATGTGTGTTTTTCATCACCTCGGTACACAAAGCCCCTATCTGAATCATAGAGACCATGTCACTATGTAGATATGTCACTGTTTAGATCAGACGGTTACACCCCGGAAAGTCTGAAGTAGATGTTCACATACAGTGCTACTCTACAGACCAGATGGATGCAAAAATACCTCTGCATTTGATTTTCACATACAGTGCTGTATGATTAATTAATGCTACTGCACAGACCTCATGGAGACAAAAATACCTTTGCAGTTCATTTTCACATACAGTGCTTCTGCACAGAACTCATGGAGACAGTTCATTTTCACATACAGTGTTACTCTGCACAGAACTCATGCAGACAGTTCATTTTCACACACAGTGCTTCTGCACAGAGCTTATGGAGACAGTTCATTTTCACATACAGTGCTACTGCACAGAACTCATGGAGACAGTTCATTTCCACATACAGTGCTTCTGCACAGAGCTCATGGAGACAGTTCATTTTCACATACAGTGCTACTGCACAGAACTCATGGAGACAGTTCATTTTCACATACAGTGCTTCTGCACAGAGCTCATGGAGACAATTCATTTTCACACACAGTGCTTCTGCACAGACCTCATGGAGACAGTTCATTTTCACACACAGTGCTTCTGCACAGACCTCATGGAGACAGTTCATTTTCACATACAGTGCTACTGCACAGACCTCATGGAGACAGTTAATTTTCACACACAGTGCTTCTGTACAGACCTCATGGACAGTTAATTGTCACATACAGTTCTTCTGCACAGAACTCAAGGAGACAGTTCATTTTCACATACAGTGTTACTCTGCACAGACCTCATGGACAGTTAATTTTCACATTCCTCAGTAGTTGTCAGCCGTCTGGACAGGTTTCTAAGCCAGGGTAGTACACGCAGCATCACCTGATCCCCTATATGCTGTATTGCCTCAACAAAAAAGAACAAAAAGATATATATATATATATATATATATATATATATATATATATATATATATATACACACACACAGTGCCTATAGGACGTATTCACCCTCCTTGGACGTTACAACCTGAAATTTTGATGCATTTAAATGCAATTTTTTTTCCCTTTGATTTTCACAACCTACTCAACACTTTCAATGTGTGAAACAATGGAGGGGTGAAAAAACAAATCAATTAAAAATAAAAACCTGAAAAGTCTTCATTAGATAAGTATTCACCCCCTTTGCTTTGACACTCCTAAATAAGCTCAGGTGCAACCAATTGCCTCCAGAATTCACACAATAAGTTAAATGGAGTCCATCTGTGTGCAATAAAAGTGGTTCACATGATTTCAGATTAAATACACCTGTCTCTGTAAGGTCCCACAGTTGGATAGTGCATTAAAAGCAAAGACTACCATGAAGACCAAGGAGCATTCAAAACAACTCCTGGATAAAGTTGTGGAAAGGCACAGATCAGGCATATAAAAAGATTTCAAAGGCATTGAATATCCTTTGAAGCACAGTCAAGTCGATTATTAAGAAGTGGAAGGTATATGGCACCACCCAGAATCTGCTTAGAGCAGGCAGTCCTCCCAAACTGAGCACACGGGTAAGAAGGGCATTGGTCAGAGAAGCCACCAAGAGGCCAGTGATGACTATGACTATATAAAATCCCACCTGGAATTTACAAAAAGTCATGTGGGAGACTCTGAAAAGATGTGGCAAAAGACTCTGTGGTCTGATGAAACAAAAATTTAACTATTTGGCCTAAATGCAAAGCGTTATGTCTGGCACAAACCAAATTTCGTTTTTTTAAAAAAAAGTAAAATAAAATAAAAGCAACAAACAATATATATATATATAAATATATATAATATATATATTATATATATATATATATATATATATATATATTATATTATATATATAGTATATAGAGTATCTGTAAATCTGCACATTCATTTTGCAGTTTTCCCATGCTTTTCCAATAGTTATACTATGCATTTTAATATGCTTTACCATACCTCTCTGTTGTTTAAAATGCTTATCTATGCTTTACCACGCTTTCATTATGTTTTATTACACTTTGCTATGCTTTTACTACTTTTACAGGTTTCTTTACACCTCGCCAACTCTGCCATGTTGCCAGGCTTGTCTGGGAATCCTAACTACAGGCCTCCTCATTTCATTAAAATCAGGTGAAGTTGAGGAAGGCTGTTCAGTCCTGGCACTGTGATTCTGCTGACAGGCTCGGAGCCAAGTAAACACAGATTTATAAACATGATAATAACGCAATATTGGAGCAACAGAACAGAACCATTTAGAATGCTTGCAAACACCATATATAGTAACGGAAATGGAAAATAGAAATTGAAATCACACATGAAGCTACCTACTCTTTTATCAGGAAATAACTTGAAGTAGTTAGTGTTTTGTTTTCAATCTTTTAGTTTTTGAAAATTCTGTTTTTATAACTTTCAGAAAAAAAACACTTAATTTATAAAACTGTAACACTGGTACCAGTATTTCAGTATTCTTATAAAGACAGTTGTTTTAAGATACCTTGAATATCTTCTGTTTTGGAAGGGCTGCAATCTTTAAATCTGCTTGTGGTCATGTTTCATCTTTTTTTTAAATCCATTTTCATAAAAGTTTTATGAAAGGCAAGCTTCCGTACTCAATTAGTCAATGAAGTATCAAACCACTGTTTGCTGCTGTGCCACGGTAAATATTGTTTTAAAAAAAAAAAAAAAAAAATCTACAACTACATTAAATTATTGATATAACCCAAGGGAAAACATACAAATGAAATTAAAATAATGTATAGATCAGCTACTGATTTTTCTAGAAACTTTTCCTAGAAGCATTATTAAACACATGTGTTTTCTTGATGTTCTTTTTTTGTCATTGGCAGTCTGCAAGCACTGAACACATATCTGATCATACAATGACACATGCAAATATTTAGATTTAAAACCAGAATAAACTATTTAAACCATTGCTAGAAGTCTATCTAATCAGCAATGGTTACCATTACTTCTTCAACCTCTTCCGAGCCTATTTACTTACTTATCTAAAAGCACTAGCTTTTATTTTTTCAAGTTGGTAAAACTGTTTAACTAGTAGCAGCCAGCTATTTACGCATTAAAGAGAGCACTCTATTTTATTAATGTTACATTTTTTGTTTACTCAACTAAATTCAATCACACTAAATTGCCAAAATGATCCGTTATATGGTTCATCTATACCAATAGCGTTAAATTAAGAAATACTAAAAGTAATGTAATGCATTCAGTAACAACCGTTTCAGCAAGTTCACTGTCTTGTCAAGGCTCTATGGTTGTGATGGGACTGTATAGACAAACATGGTGCTGTTCATAATAATGAGGTAGGCCCTATATAGCTTTCTCTTTCTACAGACAGGCACATCTCATGGTGAGGCGCTCCTGTTTCACCTGCTAGCCAAGGTGCTGAGATACTGTTTGTCTGGCTCATACTGAGCTGTGGAGTGAGATACTGAAGCTGCACATTCTTACAGCTGTGTGTGAGCTACCAGGGGGTTTGTAAATGGACTCTGCTCCAGGCTAAGCAAGCTGCACACTGAGGTTCTGAAAGCATGCGGCTGCTTCTTAAATAAGTTTCGGAACTGGCGAGTACACCACTAAGAGCTTCTACATTATAAATCACTGCTAAGAATCAGTTAAAATCTCAGTACCTTTTCTTGTGTATAGGCATCCTCCTGTGAATAGCAAATTAAACACAGTTCTAAAGTAAAAAAAAAAAAAAAAAAGACTAGTTCTAATCTTAGTTTTTTGTGATTTATAAGAAGTTATAGGTTGTGCGATGTTTTTTTTTTCTATTACAACAGAAATAATTTTGCAGTTTTAGCAACAAGAACCAAATTGCATGTCGTATAATAAGAGGCAACCTCCAAATTACTTACCGTGTTCCCTGCTGTACAGCTTAACTATAGCATAGGATGGTCCCAGCTACTCCCTGCTGTAGAGAGACTGAATTATATTATATGCACTGAATCCCACACAGTGGTATTGGGAGAAAATCTCTGGCAGTCTCTTACTGATTATTGTGGAAGGACAGGATACACAAGAGGCAGGTTGCTTATGTTTTTACTCATAACTTGATTATTTTTGAGTTGACCATGTAAAACCATTGCGTTTTCTGTTTATACCACTTGTTATTAACCATTTACTTGTGATGACAGATTTCATAGAGTTATTTATTTTTGTTGTATGGATTAAACATTTGATACTATGGGGAGCTTTAAATTCAAAGCTGGGTGAAGCTGCTATTGTGACATCACAGCTACTGCTAAAATATTAAAAACAAATATAATGGAACACCCACACATGTAGTATAAATATATTTTCACTGCCAATTATGAACCAAGAACTTGTAGAGCTCTCTGTTTGAGAAACTGGTTCGATGTGCAACAACTGTTTCTAGTAGGGCTGTGCAGAGAACCTCCAACATACTTGTACCTGGATGACATCATTGGAAGCGAGTGTTTTATAATGCAATTAATGGGTATTCTGTACATTCCATAACTGTCACATCATAAACCCAGGGTGACGCCCCAAACTTCAGCGTCACACAGTGCTCAAGTGGTGAAGTGTTGTTAAGAATTCTCAAAGGATTTCATTTGCAGAAGCTGTCAATGCATGTTTCACAGGTTAGCATTCCAGTGCAATGTACTCGGAGCAGAGTAGCCACCTGCTTTCCCTTAGTAAGTAAGTGAACCCAGATGTCAAACCAGATGCAGCAACACTGTATGCCACTTGTAATCCATCCAGCATTTCTGAGCATTCAGCTCTGGTGAGAAGTAATTGTTATTTTCTTTCTAGAAGACACCAACAGCTTGTTCCATGCACACATTTTAAAGAATACATTAACCTTTATTTTATAAATGTATTTATATACAACATTTCCTGTGAATAATGGGTGAAAGGTCTTTTTTTCCTCACTATTGTGTAAATTATAAAGTAGTAGATATTGGCATATTTCTGTTTTGAAAGCTTTATCAGATATCTAGATTATTTTGGAACAGCAATACATTTGTTAAAATGGTGTGTATTATTGCAGTAAGTACCGTTAATCCATTTCTTTTTGTGACAAGTGCTTTATTTCCACCCAACAAAGAAGTACGCCTTGTCCTCCAGTCGTTAGAGACATGTGTTGTGAGACAAACCTATGGGAGGCCAAGCAGGTCAAAAACATGTTATTTAGCATTCATTGTAAATATATCATGTTCAAAATCGAATTACTGCGCATTCTAATTTGATCAGTCAGACAACAGGAAATGAATCCAGAGCTGATGAAGAAAGAGTTTAAAACATGTAATAGATGGACTGATGGAAAGCGTCAGATCAGAATCATTGTCAGTAGATGTGCATGACTATTGCAAATTGACATCTGTCAGTTCAATGCTACACTATCCAAAACACACCTTTAATCCAAAACAAACAAATTATATTAGCATACCATTTTTTTTTTTTACATTTAGGGTTTCACTGTAAAACCAAATGTTCTGTAGTCAACATTTAATGATAATAATACTAATATTAATAACAATATCCTGGTACTGGTTTTATTAATTGGAGTATTACAAAGTTTTTTTCATATATGCAGTATCAGTAAAAATAAATAAATAATTAGTGGTACTTTTATTTTTAGTTTTTTATATAGTTGCTTCGATTGATCAACATTATCAGGGCATATTAATTTCAACTAGAACAAGTTCTACTATATGTGATCCAAAATGAGTATGTAAAATAATTCAAATGAAAGTTTTTCAAACATTTACTAAATAACATGCTTTTGACTTTGGGTGGTCTTTTATACAAACCTTGCCACATGAACTTAAGAAGTTTCTATAGTTTTACTCAAAGATTGAATTAAACTGCTATGCATAAGAATGCAAAAAACAACTTAGCCATTAGTCGTTAAGTTTTCTCTTTGTGATAAAATACAAACCTGCAGCAATATTTATTCCCTTCGTCGTAAGAAGGGAACTAAACTGTAAAAGTGCATTTAAAATATTTTGGTAATGTTATTTAAATTAATAATTCAAACAAATATAGCTATACAGTGAAGGAGAAAATTACCTTTTTGTGTTTACTTTAATCAGTGGGTGTTACATTTTAAATTATAGTGGCCTTGCAGCTTGAATATGCTGCATTGGTGTATTATTTCATAAAAATAATTCATCCACACCTGCAGCTATAGATAATGTGCCTTCTGTTAATAAAGAATAAAATAGAGTTTTCTTTTTCTTTATTATCAAATAAAAGCAGCCAAGCACAATCCCACAATAAAAAGGAATTTTTTGTTTTAAATGTAATTTTATCCATAGCATGGTACTAACTCAACATGACCTGCTTATTGTAACCAATCAGGCAGCATGCTTTTGAACATCCTCCTGTTTTTCCAGAGCTTTTCCTGATTCTGAAACATGGATAGAAGCTAAAACAGGCTGTGTTGTGGGGGACGTTTTGAGAGGATTGAACTATAAATAACTTGTCATTATGTAATGATTCAACAGACACACAACTGAATTGATTTTAAAAATTGTGGATCTGAATTGTGGATTAGCTGTCGATGTCCAAACTACAGTGAAATATGCATTTGTAATTTGTAATAATAATAAAAAAAGCAATAACAACTTCCCAAAGGGCTTTAGCAATAAGTTAACTATCCCTGCAGATCGGGGCTACTCAATTAAAGCTGGATGTGGCCCGCTGGCAATTATGGGGTTAAAATGAAAAGAACCTGCAGCTGACCAAGCGTATAAAACGAGGACACTTGCTGTTGTCAGGTGGAGCACATGTTTGAAGCCCCACCTGTAAGCGATGAGTTTGAAGTCTGGTGCTTTCGTTACATTTTGCAAATAGCTGTGTATTATGAATAATATTTACAAAATGAGAGTTTTTATATGCTACTTTGATCTCTAAGATAATGGATCCATAATTATTTAAATTACTTGCATGGTTTGTGTTTTTTATTTGGATGGGGGGGGGGGGGGGGGGGGGGGGGGGGGGGGGGGGGGGGGCCATGTACATCACTTCCTGTCTCAACGACTAGATAAGGGGAACTTGCTAATCAAAATGTATGTTAACCAAATCAAGAAAAATTAATGGAAACATAATTCACTGTTAGGGAAACTACTAGAGTACAGAGAGACAGCTCTCCCAACAGCAAGCTACAAATGGAAAGCAAGCAGCAGCCAAATGGAAATAAAAAACAATGGGAATATCTATTTTGTGAATAATTTCTAAACTTCATTTAAACTTGTGCATTTGTGGATATTACTATATACAACTCTTTTAATGTGAATTTTGAAATCTTTTTTGGGGGGGATGGGATGGGGGGTAAGTTATCTATCTAGGCTTGGTTGGAATTTATTTTCTTATGTTCTCTACTTTTGTATGTATTTTAGTATATATGTTTGTAGACTACAAATAAACATGTTTGATGTGCATTTTGTGTTTGTAGTTGTTAGCTATATTATACATGTATAGCATGTATGTAATATTTCATTATATATTTATTAAGCTTTTAAACTTAGAACTCCCTAACAAGGACGCATTGCAAATCAGCAATCACCTGTAAAGAATCGTATTCTATACGGTACCAAGAGTTCATTATTGACTATTAGGCTTCAGATAATATTCAAATAAAATCGACAGTAGAGGTCAGTTGTCATATAATGTACATATCCAGAGTTCAGACAGGCTACAGTTACATTGATAATTTATTGGTAGTAACACATTACACTTCATGCAAATAACAGTATATCATTTTAGCAATACAACAAACGTTCCATAGAACAAATAAATTAATAAATCTCATTCATAACCACAAGTATAGAAAAGGCTAAAATATTTTCATAATTACAAATATTGAATTATCTAGGTAGTCTTACAAATACTGACCTACTAAAAATACTAGTATTGGGTTACTGAAATGATTAAACTCAGCGGATTGTATCAAAATGTAAGACATGACAGGAGCCAGGGAAATTTGCACATGCGTTCCAGATGTTGTAGGATGCATCACAACTCACCTGCAGGTTTAGGGACTGGAACCCTTCCTGTTCACATACATATGGTGCTGCAGTGATTTGAGTGCAGCTCCATTACACTGGAAAATCCAGCAATTCACAAAACGTTTGGTTATTACCATAACCCTGGTTCCCTTAAAGAGAATGACAACCATTACTGAAAGGGAAGAGCCCTCTCTGATTGCCAATCACTGAACATATATAAAAAAGCTGCCCTATCCGGGCCCTGCTATGAGGGGAAAGTCCCTCCCACCTCCTGCTGAAGACAGACGTCCTCACAGTAGCATATTGCCATTTTCTTTCGAAATCAAAGGTCAGCTGGGGACACGACCTCGAACGGTAATGGTTGTCATTCTCTTTCAAGAAACCAGGGTTATGAGAATAACCTAACGTTCCCTTTCAATGGAATGACAACCTTTACCGAAGCTGTACCAAAGCTGCCGTGGCTTCAGATGACAAAGTGACAAAGATGTCGTGCCTCACGACGATAGCCTCAAAGCCCACATGATGCCTAAGGGCATGTTGCCTGCAACACCCTAGAGCCCAGAGAGGGTCTCGCTCAATTTGCAACATCAAGGCGGTAGAAACGTGCAAATGTCTGACTACCTTTCCCTGTAGCAGCATTGCATAGCTCATTCAAGGAGGCGCCATGAAGGAAAGCCCATGAAGTTGCCTGGCCCCTGGTAGAATGGGCCATAATGTCCCCCAGTAAGGGGGAGTCCGTCTGTTCATACGCCAAGAGTATAGCGGGACCCATAGCAGACAAACAGGTGGTTGGACTGTCTCCAGGATGCCGTCCTATCCAAGTAACAGCACAGAGCCCGAACTGGGCAGAGTGTGTGCTGTCTACGGTCCTCCTCTGACTCATGCGGAGGAGGTTTGAAAGTTTCCAAAACCACTGGTTGGTTAATATGGAATGCAGATACCACCTTTGGCAAAAAGTCTGGATTTGTTCTTAATATTACCTGCTAGTCATTTCCAGTGAAGCCATACATGTATCATCGATGGACAGTGCATGAAGCTCACTTACTCGTCTGGCAGACGTAATGGCTATTAAAAACGCCACCTTCAAGGAAACAGGGCACAGTTCAAACGAGTATCTGATGACATGTTTGCCCCACTGGGCACCCGTGGACGTCAATGCAGTCAACGTCTAGGTAGAACCCCTGGGACCAGTACCTTCTGGGAAGGCGCTCGAGGAAGCCTTCTGGATACCTTTAACGTGAAATTGCACTGGCCCCCTGTGTCTCAGTTAAAACAACACACCGTGTGAGAATAAGAACGGTCTACATGGAAGTTTCATCTATGACGACTAAAAGGACGGAGTTTGTCCCACAACATTCTTGTAAAAATATAACAGAATTAATCCCTTCCAGGTGACACTGGTACTGAAAGTCGTTTCCGTTGGTCAGAACCTTTTGAAGGTAAAACATACTCATGACACGAGATCACGGGGAGTCGTTGTGATCGCCTGACATCACAAAAATGTTGTCGTTAGACCGTTTTGGTGTTGTCAACGGCCAGACCCAGAGTTGGAGCTGGGCTGGGTTCGGGTGCCCTAATAACCCCTAATAGCCCCTCTGCTTGGCTCAATAGATCCTTGCGCAGTGGGAGCTGCCACGGTTGACCCGAAAACATGTCGGAGAGGAGAGCAAAACAGGGGCGCCTCGGCCATCTGGGCATAACCAGCTGAACCTGTGCTCTCTCCACCCTGATCCTCTCTAGTGTCAGGGGTATTAATGGTAGCAGAGGGAATGCATATAAGAGTCCCTGTGGCAAGGGGTGAGCTAGCACGTCAACGAGACTGTGGAAGTTGGGGCTGCCCGTTGGTAAGGGGCAGTCTGCCCTGTGATTTAAGTAGGGCCTCTAGCATCGTATGCTGAGCCATTATGGTCTCCACCATCTCTGCAAAGCCCCGCTCGGCTGAGCTTGGGTGCCTCCAAGGTGACTCCAATGGGGATTATCTGCACCTGTGCGGGAAAGGAGACCGGTACCTGCACGGTGACAACCTGTCACCTCGTGAATGCCGCCTCCAGCGGTACCGCCTTGGGGGTGACCATCATGCTTCCGCTGAGAGGCGCCTGCGTCTCTGCACCGGTGGTGAAGGGGAGGGTGACCCAGGTATGCGGGGGTGCTCCCTGGTCGCTGTGGCGGGGGGGGGAGGGTCCTAGAAGATCTCTGCGGAGGACCTTGGACCACGGACCTCATTCTTCCCTGGCTCAGGGAAGGAGACTCTGTTGGGGATAGGGCTGCTCTCCTGCGCTTAGTTCTTCTGGAGAAATTTCTGCATGGAGAGCTGTCCAACTCACAGCTAATCCTGTCTGGGCAGCTTCGCTGTGCACTAGTCGCACTGGTGAAAACCAGCGGAGGACCCAATTGAACGCACTGACATCGCGCGTGCGTAGGCGGGGCTGCTGAGCTCAGTGCCGAGTAGAACCGCGATCAGTGCTTAGCAGTCAGTATCGCGTCTATCGGTGCCGAGGTCGGTGCCAAGGGAGAGCATGGTCGGTGCCGAGGTCGGTGCCGATGGGTGGCACGGTCGGTGCTAGCTTGTAGACGGCGCCGAAGATGGTCCCACCGGTGCCGAGTCAATTGGTGCCGGGGTCGGCGCCAAGGAGAGCGTTGTCAGTGCGGAGTGGTCGGTGCAGAGTCAATCGATGCTAAGGTCAGTGCTGATGGGGTACGCTGTTGGTGCTGGGCTGTAGACAACACCAAAGATGGTCACACCGACATCGAGTGAATCGGGGCCAGGTAAGCGCTGTTTTAAAGCCTGACGTTGGCAGTAGAAACACAGTCGATGCCGGGTTGTTTAGCCGATTCAGTCGGCGTGGGCCCCGAAGGCAAGCGCAGCAGCGCTAGGAAAGCCTGATGCTTGAGAGAGGCGCTAGGCCCGAGCTGTTTTTTTTTTTTTTTTGGTTCACTGTGACTGATTAAATTGGCGTAGAGGACGAAACCGCGAGCTCAACAACAGCTCCAAACATGGTATAGCAAACTACATGAGGCCTTGTGTAGTGAAAGAGAGTAATGGCCGCTTGCCAATCTCAAAATAGTGGTCAAAACCATCTCTAGTCAGTAAACTGACAAGAGAATTAGGCAGGAGCACTCTCAATAATGCTCGAAAACGTGATTTTACCGTGGATAAAGAAAAATTCCATCATATAAACCGACAAATCAGCCAAATTCAGACAAAGAAAGCACAAGGCAATCTGTGACCTGTCTCAGTGAAGTGAGAGAGAAAATGGTGATATGCTACTGTGAGGACATCCCTCTTCAACAGGAGGTGGGAGGGACCTCCTCCTCACAGCAGAGCCCTGCTAGGGCAGCTTTTTTATATATGCTGAGTGACTGGCGATCAGAGAGGGATTTTCACATTCGGTAAAGGTTGTCATTCCATTGAAAGGGAACTCCTTTTTCATATTTTGTAGCTAGTCCTGATTAAGTGGGATACTAATATAATTGTTAACCCTCTTTATCAAGTCACTCGTGACCCTTTGAAATGACTCAGAGACTAGAAGGACAGTGCTGCCAACACTTTCTTATGCGGGAGTACAGTACGACCGCTTTTCATAGGCAATTCAAGGTCCTCCAGCAGAGTCTGACAGAGGTTGACAAAATGCCTTATCCAGACACAATGCAGTTTTTAGATTGTCATTTGGTAAATCTAAGAAGTTGACCCTGGTCCTGTACACCCTCTCTCTATATTGTCGGCGTCGCAGCCGGGGTCTGTCAATCTCAATCTCTAAAATTACATTTGCTGCTGCTGCTGGTACTCTCATCAAATCCATACTGTAGTTTGTTTATTCTATTTTTTTTACACCAATGAACTTAACACGGCTATAGTGGGTGACGTCAGACCAGAAGTAGGAAGAGACAGACAATACTGGTGATGTGGTGAATTGAATGATTGCACTGCTGCACAGTTTATTATTATTCACCAAAAAAGACAGTTGTACAAAAACAGGGCACAGACCAAAATAAACAGACAAAATAAATTAATTAACACTAAACGAAACAGAGACTAACAAACAGCGGAATGAACAGACAAATAAACACGGTGAGTGAAATCAATTCCTTACTTATTTATAATTACTCTCTCCTCTCTAAACTCGTTCTCCACTCACCAAACACACAACACAACACAACACAAGTGAGTAAAAACATGCTGCTATTATGCAGCAATACCGAAACTCAATTGCTAATCAATCATTCAATTGGAGTCTCAGTACAACTGCATGTGAATTAATCAAGTGCAATTTCCCGCGCTCACATATTATTACGTTTTACCTGCACAAGAGGCGCTGAGCAATCCTCGTACCTAAATACAAATATACATTTTAACACACTCATGCACATAACCCATATTATATCCTGTGTACCAACTGCAATACACCAACATTAACACACCACACGCAACATATAACACAGAAATACACACAGGGGCGGAGCAACATTGCCACAAGGTGAGTTACTTTTTTATTAATTAAAATGAACTGATAAATTATAACAAAATACTTGCAAGAAGCACAGCTCGTTAAGATATTAACATTATTTTATAAATCAACATTACTTCAAAAATCACATTAGCACAATTATTTAATAAATAGGCATAACGACTGCTTGAAAACCCCCCCCCCCCCCCCCCTCCAATTTGTCTTTATATTTATTGTTTTTGTTTTCTTTTAGAATGGCCACTATTGTTTTTTTTCCTGACCTTACACCATTGTTTGTTTAATTGCATAATTGGGCAGTTGCCTTCAGTATTTACTCACATGACATGACTGTAGGATATAACTGCATTCCAGGACTCTTGACAGAGATAGCTATGTAGCATAACTGCCAAAAGTCAATGAAATTGCTGGGGCCAGCTGTTGTGATGATTGGAACTCACTGCCATCACCTTGGTGTTGCCTGCAGAAACAGTTCCATCCATGCCCCGATATCAGCAAGACAAGCTGACAGAGCCGAGGTGATGACAGCCAAGAGTGGAAAGAGTTAATTGCATGTGAGACAGAAAAAAAGACTTTAACAGACAGTAATAAGGACAGTAATAAGGATCATCAAAGGCTGAACAGATAACACTGGAGTCCAGCTGCAGTCATTGGAGTATGTTATCCTATTCGTTATTCTACTGGACCAGCCCGGACCCAGGAAAAAGGGATTGAAAAATGTCTACATTTAGACTTGGCATAATGTTCTGTGTCTGTATACATCATAACTAGCACCACTAAATGTATTAGTATCCTTATCCTAGTGGAAGCAGAGTTCACAAAGCTCACATGCAGTTAGGTAGGATATAAAAGACAGGCACTAGTTAGTGCAAGTGAGACAAGCTACCTGAATCCTCTCCTGATGACAGACCATCTCTGTACCCAAGCTATCTCCCAGAGAATTAGGTAACTGATTATTATCTGATTCTTATTTAAAAGGTGCCACATTTGTTGTGTCTAACGATAAATGTTTACGCTATAGATGTGTAACTTATGAATATTGAAACCAATAAAAGGAACTTACTAACTTAGCCATTGGTATTGTGTGCACTCATTTACATACATCAAATGAGTTTCCTTAAAGTAATTAATAGACATTTATAATGAATGTACCACATGGATATTAATAACCACTATACATAAAACAATCATACAAAAACTAACAAGATAGCCACTTTTCAAATCAAACCTTAAATATAAATTTGAGGAGACTGGTTATACATCAATTGATTAATAACTTTAGCAGTTATTTAGGTGTTTATTGAGAAGGACTTATTATTATTGTCAATTCAGCATCAATACTTATCGGAGGATACAGCCTGTGTTTGGGCCTGAACAGCTATGAGTTGCTTTCTCTGTTATTGATGAAGCCTCTTAATGCGCTTTATATGGTCAAAAACAAACAATGCTGGGTGTCAGATTCCTGTAGCACAAAATAACTCTGTAGATATGAAGAGTACATGTAAAAGCTATGCATTAATAATAACCAGAATGTTTAATGAGGAAATGAACAGCGATGCTTGAAAAGAATCACAATAATTTAAAGTGATTGTATGAAGAAAAACAATTCCATATATTTTCCATGACATGCACATTCCTTCACTATGTAGGTGTATTATATATATATATATATATATTAGCTGGTATTACGCAAAGTCTTGTTTTCAGTTGGTGAGTGAGATTTCTAAGAACTTTCTTTAACCTATTATAGTACCAGACTTCGGGCCCTAGTTTTAAAGCGTTTCCTTCAGTCTAATTTTTTGAAAGAAGAAAAAATCATGTAAATGAGAAAAAAATGTGAAAAAAAAAACTCTCTGAGGTTTTAAGAGAATTTGCAACATATTAGTTGTTTGCTTGTATTTTATTATATAACAGATGCTTTAAATGCAGTAAAAAACTGGAGTAAACATTTTGAAAATATGGCCCTTCATGTTTTAAAATATGTTTGCGATTGGATATGTTTCTTTTTAAAGTGTACATTTGACACCCATATTGTGAATGGAAGTGCAGTTATGCTAGCTATAACTTTAATATACTCCAAAACCTGCTACCGTCCGAGACTGACTGTTACAATACATCTACTTAAAACTCTTTATACTGGCCTAGGTGATGCAGCGTTCTAATTCAACTGTGGAGGCGAGGGTCTCGTTCAGGTTAGAAAAAGAAATTGTTTGGTGATGACGAATTATCCCCAACTGAATAAATGCGACACAAAAACAGTACAATTGAGAGAGACCTAGGGCTGAATGATAGGCACACAGGGGGTGTTCAGGTCAGAACTGTGGTTCAGTCCACTCACTGTGATGACTATAGGCAGTGCCGCCAGCTTTCATAAGAGAACTAAATTCTCAAGCACCAAACAGAAATACAAAAAAACAACCCTTTTCAACAGCTAATCGTGGCCGCAGGAATTGTTAACCTTCAGCCTTAATGGTGTGCAAGATAGCAGACAATGTGTTTTTTGACCTTTCCTACCTTGGCAAACAGACTTGTCGATGTCACACAGTGCCATGAAGCACATTATAAAGATAGAAATAATAGCATGGTTTCCCAGCTCAGTGGTGGTTCCTATCATTCACATCTTTTGGTAGTTCTCTGGTGGGTTTCATTATTTAACTATTTGTTGGATGCAACTACAGAATAGTCAAAGATCTAACTGCATGTTTTTTGGTCCCAGTATTAAATAAGTATTGGTTTACGGTGAATTAGAGTTCAAGGTTTATTGCATGTCAAGATACATCACAAGCAAACCCCATTCATGAGATTAGCCGTATAATATTGAGTTTACCATACTTCATTCACAATATTGTTAAGGCTGACACCTGCTTAAAAATCTCAGATTTCCCTCCAGCTGCAAAGTCGATTCAAAACAGTGACCTCACTTAACCTTAACATGATCCTTTGATTGGAAGTGCTGATGAACTGAATACAAGTTATGATTAAAATACTTTAGAGCTGGATTTTGCAATAGCATTTGTAAAGAAAAAGCCAGGTCCTCTCATGCAAGAAATAGTGGGCTCTGCTTGGTTAGTGATGATGGCATCATTTATATTAAGAGTTATTGGGCTTGTGAAGCAATATTTCTTGCTTGGCTGCCTCATCTATTAACAATACAGTATGTTGCTACTTAAAGCTTACCTCCTGTTTCTATCTGTCATCTGGATAGTGTTCTGAAATCAGTACCATTGGTTTCCATCAGCAGTAGACTGAGCTCAGACTGGTTTGAATTGGGACTCCAGGCTGATGTAGAAATGCAGTTTCTTAATGACCATCACTAGAGGCAGGTTTTAAACATGGAACTGTGAAGAAAGAAGGACTTAATAACAGGGACATGCTGCGGGTATACAGTAGATTAATGCATTAAAAATAATATGTTATTGTGACAAAGTGCCCACCCCTGTGTATATTATCTGTTATGTGTTGCGTGTGGTGTGTTTAAATGTTTGTGTATAGACATTGGTACACGGGATATAAACGGGTCTGTGTAACACAAGTGTTTAAAATGTATATGTGTATTTAGGCTATGTAAGTTCACTTATTAATTTTGTTTGGTCTTTTTCGTGTTGTCATATAAGTCAAGTGCGACAGTGTTATGCTATTTGTTTAAACCTTTTTACAAGGATTGCACAGCACTTCACGTGCAAGTAAAAAGTAGTAATATATGAGCACGGGGAATTGCACTTTATTAATTCACGTGCTGGGATTCAAGTGAATAATTAATTGGTAATTGAATCCCAGCACAACAGTATATATAGATGCACGTTGTCACATACGTGCGGTTGGGTGTTCGGTGAGTGGAGAACGGGATTGGAGACAGAGGAAATAATAAGTATAATAATAATAATAACATAAAGTATCTGCTCACCGTATTTTTGTTTAGTACTAGTTCGTTTTTGTTTGTCTTTTTATTTAGGGCACCTGTGACAGGGTTGTCGCAGTGCACAGGTGTGTGGTGATGTCAATAAACCGGCGCAAGCAATGAAACACAGGCTGTCCTACCAATTTTACAGCACTTGTGCACACACATACTTTCCTGTTTACACGTTGTCATGTCTTTGTTTACGGTTTTCTTTGCACATTAAACAGAACGCATGTGTCCCATCATCACTTAACAATACCTGAACGAACGTGTGAGTTGCACTTACGATGTATTTCGCTTCCTCATTATTACTGGACTGTGGTTGCCGCACAAATGCTCCACCACCAGTACAGTCACCTGTCCTGGTACTTCACCACAACGCCCAGTGGAAACTGAACACTTTGCTGCTTTGATGCAGTTGACCACGACACTAAGTGCATTTGCTATATTGGAGTTGGGTTAAACTTCACACACATTATTTAGTGCAATTTGTTCTTCTGACTCCGGTTTAATTAATACGTTTGTTTATAACCTGTGTCTAACGATTGTTGCCGAAGTGCTTGCATTACATTCAGGTACATGCTGCGCGTCTTCCCATGACCATTACATGACTTAAGTAATAGTAATGAATTGTTTTTTGCTTTTTAATATTAGGTTGTTTACTCAGCACACGAACTTGAGGCCAAATTAAACGGACACACAAAACAGAGTCAGTGAAAACAAACAGGGTGCATGAACGCTAACACAACAGGTACGATCGCTGGTGTAGTCCAGCACTCAATTACAGTCAACAATAACACTTGCAACCACGTTGACTTTATTTGATAATTTAACCGATGGGTTATTATAATGTCAGTACAGTTCTTACCTTCAGTGGAGTAATCCGTTGTCGATTGCTAATCAATCATTCATTTGGAGTCTCGGTACAACTGCATGTGATTTAATAAGTGCACTTGTGCTCAATATATTTACATATTGCACGTGAATTGCTGTGCAATCCTCGTGCCTACCAATGACATTTTAAACACTTGGGCTCGTAACCCATATTTATATCCTTGTACCCAACCCGTGGTAACAGTGTCGTGGTTAACCTACATTTTGACGAAACTGTGCACATTGGGTGGGAACACTGCAAATTATGTTCCATATTGTTAAAATAAAATTTCAAAAGCCCCTGGCTTTGACATATTTAAGAAAACCCTGCGAAGTGACATACATTAATACACTGGATCTGATTTTATTCAAATTGATTTTAACATTTTTCTTTAGCTGGGGCCTAAGCCCGAGTTTGTACATAAGTAAATTTCCTTGTCACTATAATTGTAGCGTTCCAAAAATTAGATCTCAAAGTTTCAAATCAAAAAACCGTCCATAGTACACAACATGCAGGACCCAGTAAACATGATCTACCAAGACTCAGACCATGCAACACAAACAGCAAGTCCCATTATGTGGTGTTTTTTGTTCCATTATGGCCTTGCACTTCTGGTGACTTTCACATCAGATGTTGTTCGGTCTTACGTGTGGTTATATCCTTTGGTATCGAGCTGGTTTTGTCTAAACGAAATTGAAGTCACTGAACTGGTTTGGTGAAGCTAAGCAAGGAATGGCACAAATCACTGAAAATATAACCAATAAAACATTTGTCCTGTAACCAAGTACGTAGATAAGATCCTTCTGGGTGTTTTTTCATAATAAACGTTTGTTATTTCAAACAACATTTGAGACATATATAATTACGTAAGTACACATCATATTAGTCAACTTATTTTGTTACTATCACAACGGTTACTGTTTGCCTATATTAAACTGTCACGGTGCAAATGTATAAATATAAGGTTGAGAGTGGTTTAGGCATGTAGGTTTCAAAAATGTTGAAATTTCAGTTGTCAACTCGAAATACAAAACTTATGCTTGTGTTGGCGATTCATACTAAACGCAGTAAGGGTCATGCCAATGTATGACATGGGGATTCCCTGTTGGTCATACAAATTATGGTTAAAGAATGTACAAAGTGTCAAATCATTGAAATTTCAATGTAATCAACCGGATTTGAAGACAAGATTATTGACAGAACTGCTGCACCTTCTCAAAATACAGTCCACATTTGGTTCATTGTTCATTTATAGTCTTCTTTATTGTACAAGATACGTTAATTAGGGAATCAAAGGAAGAGGTGACACCACTATTCAAACGGCTTGACCACAGGTGTAACCCTATACTTTACTTCCCTGTTTGTTTATACTTGGGGAGAAACGTTGAATTTTAGAGAGGGGAGAGACAGAGAAAAAGAGATGAAATAGTGATTAGAGAGTTCCAGAGGGGTGACAGAGAGGGTGGAGGGGCAGCAGGCCCTGGAGAAGGTGAGGTCCAGTTGATGGCCAGCTTTGTGGGTAGGAGGGGATGGAGAGAGAGAGAAGTTAAAGGAATGAATGAGAGGAAGGAATCCGGCAGAATGGGTGGGGTTGGAGACATGGATATTGAAGTCACCTAACAGGACAGTTGAGGTAGACAGGGGAAGGAGGAGAGGAGATAGTCAAGTTCATCAAGAAAGTGAGTGAGAGGTCCAGGGGGATGGTACAGTACAATTAGCAGGAGTTTACATGGAGAGGTTGGTTGGACAGAATGAAATTCAAAGGTGTTGTTAGAGAGTGAGGAGAGGTCAGAGGGTATAGAAAAGAGTAAGGAGGAAGAGAGGAGAAGACTAGTCCCACCTTCCCGTCCAGTGAGACGTGGAGTTTGGGACAGGACATGGAGAGAGGACAGGACATCAGGAGTTACAGTGTTATCAGAAGAGAGTCATGTTTCAGTGAGAGCAAGGAAATCGAGAGAGGTGGGAGTCAAAGGCAGAGATGAAATCTGATTTGCTAGCAGAAGAGTGGCAATTCCAGAGCAGCAGCAGAGAGAGGACAGAGGACAGGAGTGAGAAGATAGAATAACAGGGATGTGAGAGACAGTCATAGCAGGACAGGTGAGACAGATAAGTACAGTAGTAGTGGGAGCAGGAGTGGTGGGGGGAGGGTGCAGACCTGTCTAGTAGTTAGCATCTTCCAGACTGCTACTAGGTTTGGATTTTCTCCAAAAGCCTCTCCTCTCAGGATTCCCACACCTAGACTCCAGGCTCTATGGAGAGAGGTTGTTCAGTTGGCTGCGGCTTTGTGCTGGTGCACAAATAGGCTTGCTGTCTATTATACTAACCTGTGATAAACACAAACATTAGATCACTTTATTAAAACACCACCTTTATAATGTTACTTAAATACAACTAATGTTAAAGGTGAGAATGAGGCCTCCAGTAGCCACTGGGAGAGATTTGGAAAAGGTCCTCGCTCAGACTGCCACAACTCAGACTGCATTTGGTTATGTGGCCCTTAGATGACTGGCGCTTAGAACTGCTGGCATTCTAAGACACTGATTGCCAATTTATACTATCCTGTAGGTCTAGAGCCATATACTTGATACAACATTTGCATAATACAGAATTTCAGCCTTGTAGCATCTTTCCTTGTCCTTTGTGAGCTGAGTGTAATTTCAGCTCTTCCAATTATCAAGCACTCTGTTTACACACGCACTAGTGGACAACTACCTTGTGTCAGAATGTTGTAAGATTTTTAGTGGAGCTTCGCTGACATTGATGAACAGTGCTGTGTAAAAACCATGCGTATGTCTGCGAAATCATGTAGTCAACGTTTAGAGGCAGGGCATTAAGTGCTTTTGATGAACACAGCTGGATTGAGTGACAGACGCACTTGATGAACACGATGTTGGGATTTTGCTGGTGGAACTTTGTCAGAACAGAATTGTTTCTCTCACACATGGTGTTGCAGCCATCTGTTGCAAGTCCAATGCATTGCTTTACAGACAGCTTTACAAAAATCCAACCAAGGCCTGTGTAATAGAAGCAGACAATTGAATGATCCCAGCAAAGGATGACACAATGCACTCAAGTTTCTTACTGAAATGTCTTACAACTACATTCAATTGTTGCATCCAAAAAAAAACAAAAAACAAACAAACATTAATCACTTAAAATTCCAGTTCTCTTTTTTGACAGTGCTAATACATTTATCGATGCGCTTTGGGCAGCAATGCCACAGTTACTGGAAGTGAAATGTCTACAGAGACTTAAAAAGTGTGGTTCACTTTAAAAAAAGCCCCTGCTTTCTAAGGTAGATCCTGCTGTTTCTCTTTCTTGCAGGCAAATCTCCACAAACAGAAAAATGTGCTCCACATATGCCTGAGAGGCAGCTGCTATATATGTCTTGGCCACATAGTACCATCTTCCTCAATTATTTTGCACATGCTTTTGTCACTTTTACTTGAATACTCAAAATGCTCCGAGATCAAACATTCTCTTTGTCTGTTGCTTGTTGATTTTGCAGATATTTAAAACTGCAAATAACCGGGTATTTGAGAGTGAAATCATACCACTATAGGAGAGGGAAACAATATTAATACAGCTTAGAATATTTGTTTTTCATGTAGATTTTTTTTGTTTAAGTTTTGTTTGTTTTTAAACGAACGTACAGACAAGTACTGAATAAAAACAAACACTGGTATTTGAGAGCAGACTTTGTTTTACACAACTAGCTGCACAATCATGAGCTTTATTTTTTAAATTTTGGTACAATATGTTCCTGTTCGTATATTGGGAATAATTTGCAATACTGTTACGTAAGATAAAAAAAAAAAAAAAAAAGTAGTGGGTTTTCATTAAATACAAAACATCCAGTGTTTGAGGGAATTCTGTGTTTTGCTACTCGCAGGTGTGTGTGTGTGTGTGTGTGTGTGTGTGTGTGTGTGTGTGTGTGTGTGTGTGTGTGTGTATATATATATATATATATATATATATATATATATATATATATATATTATATATAATATATTTATTTACAAAATATTTTTTTTGACAGCAGCTGCTACACGCAGCTGAGGTTGAACAAATTGCTAGTTATTAAATCAGGCCTCTTCTGATGAAAATGGAGTTCAGAAAAAAAATATTGATTTTCGAAGGGGTGCAGTTAATGTCTTGTAATACTTGGGCTAACTGGATAACTTTTCTATCGTATGGAACAGCAGGGGAACAAATTATTGATATAAACTAAAAAATCATATAAATTATCCCTCCTTTTTTTTTAGCAGCACATCAGCTAAAAATAAACCATGCAAGACCATGGAACAAGATAACCTTGTCATAATACCAATCACTGAGCTCACATAAACAATCAAGGGCAAATCCTCACCATGGCATCAGCTGGAGAGTGAGCCTTCAGTATCTGTACAATTGATTCCAGTCAAGGACCACACCATTGTATTACTAATATTATCTCAAGCAGACAAGTAACTTTCCATCAAACATATATGTATTGACACCCTCTATGGTTTTCAATGTCATTGCTCTGAATAGCATCTCATAAATTTTGATTTTACCAAATCATGTTACAACTTGATGGGCCAAAAGTCTTCTTCTGTTTCTCTTTACTTTGTCATTTCTTCCCTGTTCATTTTGATTGCAAGTTATCAATTACAGTGGCTCTCAAAAGTATTCACCCCCCTTGCACTTTTTCACATTTTATTGTGTTACAACATGGAATCAAAATGGATTTATTTTGAAAAAAAAAAAAGTTTTTGCCACTGATCAATACAAAAAAGTCAGTGATTCCTATTGGGTTTAATGTCTTCACACACTGGGCACGATGCAATTTGTCCTACAATAAAGTAATACTTTTGCTGCGACACTACCTTTCACACTAGTGGCAACAGATGTGTGTGATGTGATAGGCGACTCAACTCTGATTGTTTCATCAGCTTGAAAAAAATCAAATGTATTATGAGGGTCTAGAGGCTGGACCCCATACCTTCAATGCTTTGGATTCTTTTCAGAAATGAGCCAAATGAAATCTGGTGTAAAACAAATATATCCACTTTATTAATGGAACACCTTTCGAACCTTTCACAACGGATTAATCCTGGCACAATCAGAATGCTAGAAAATAATAATAATAATGACTTGTACACTCGATAAACAGGGAGTTCAGTAATCGAGATACATGTGTGCACTCAGTCTCAGACTATCTCTGTGTGCATCTCTCTAACACACACACACACACACAATATATATGACTCAGTCTCAGACTCTATCTCAGTGTGTACCCTCTTTCACACACACACACACACACACACACACACTATATATATATGACTCAGTCTCTATGTGTACTCTCTCTAACACACACACAATATATATGATTGTCTCAGACTCTATCTCTGTGTGTACTCTCTCTAACACACACAATATATGAACGGAGCCAGAACCACCTGTCCAGGAACTGTTACAGTATGATAGTCCTGTTACACAGATAATAAAAATGTAGAATACATCACAGCTTTTCAGAATACTTATTTCAGTAAAAGTAAATGAATCATACACTCCAGCTATATCCAGTTCCCTGGAAATGGACTGCTAGGTGTTCTCCCTCATAGCCGTGTCTTTATAATATTTGTGTCCTTTATTGTACAGCTCTGGATATTTTTAAGCGGGATCTGCCAGGGCAAACTGTTCTCGGGTGACTTTTTCTGCAGAAACTGATGTGCCTATCAAATGACTTTTTCGTTGTAGAGGTCATGCAAGCTGGGGGGAGAAAGGATTGGGGTTGTTTCGAGGTGGAAGGAATTACTGGCACAGTTTTAGGACAGTTCCTGGAGTGTGGTAGAATGACCCATAAGTTCAGTATTTTTTATTATCTATTTTGCTTAAAGATACATGTATAAAAATGTGCTATTCTGTGACCTGAGGGATCTTACAATACTTTCTGAAAGTTTTGTTGAAAAATATTAATGTAATTGTTGAAAATTACAAGATAGTGTTTCACCTGAGTCATGTGTATTATGCAATATAATACACATTTATTCTCAGAGCAATAATGGACACCACTCTCGATTATTTTCTCAAAATAAACATTCATCAATAAAATATGAGTTATTCATTCCATTATTATCAGTAATAAGGAAAAAAAAAGCTACTTGATACATTTAGTTCATTAAATAGTATCTGCCTATATCCACTCGGTTTTTGATATTTATAAATGTTTTAAAAACATATGCAGTATACACACATACACACAATACATATATATATATATATATATATATATATATATATATATATATATATATATATATATATATATATATATAAAACACCTGAAAAACATGAAAACATGTCCAGCGTAGATTGCTTCATATTTTTCGTGCTTTTCTCAGTGCACGCTGCTTCAACCTTGTTACCTCCTGACACCTGTTGCCATGGTTGCAGTTTGAGTGAAGTTGGCAACGGTTGCATACATCACACATGAGTCGCACTATAATAGTTTATCCATGAATCTGCTTTATCATCAAATTAGCCTACCAAGGTCTTTGTTTTCACTGAGTGAATAACACATTCACACTGAAGAAAGTTCAATGTCAGTCACTACCGAGATCGTTTTATCCGGGTAGATTTTCTAAAAGTGATCATTCTAATTGAGCTAATTTCCATTGAAAAGAAAAGGTTCTTGCTGCTTGAATCATTAAAAAAGGCGGTTCATTATAAGAACAATTCATTTTAGTGAAGTTACACTGTATTCATAAAACAAGGTTTCCCTGTACATAGAAGCTAAGTTTGAAATAATAGTTAGCTAGATATCAAGCTCTTGCCTACTGTCTGGAAAAGATGCATGTAAAATGTTCCAATACACTCCAAAAGCAAGAATGAATTCACCCAGTTAGATTTATTAAGAGACATGGGTCACAGTAGTGGGTGTTGAATTGTTTGGATAAATAACTTTGTCCAGGTAGAGATGAAACAGTTTGGAATGAAAAGTTCCTGGTTTAAGTGGAATGCCATCCGAAAATAAGGTTTCTAGTTATCTGGGACCTGAAGTGACAGAGTAGTTCTACATGGGAAGATTCGGTATTTAAAAAACGAGATGGAGAATTCCCTCTGAAGGCTTGTCTCATTATCTGAGCCTACATCTAAATCTATGATGGGTTAGAAAAGTAACAACAACAGTGGTTGACACACTGAAAGCAGCTGAAACGGGAGCGAACTCTGGCGCACAGCGGGTATGTAGTGGGTTGAGGTAACAAATAAAAAAGTGCTCCTTTTATTATTATTGTTATTTAATTCTTAGCAGATTGTTACAAAGTATCACATTACAGATAAGAGCAGTTATTAAATACAATAAAATCAGTAGTAAATAAGAGCAAATTCAAATCTTAGAAAAAAAAAAATACAGTAAATAATTATGTTGAGAGCGATTGACTAAGTTAAACTTTAAAATATTTCGTTATAAGAAAAAAATCCATTAAGAGCAAGTATGAATTGTAATAAATGGATAAGGACGATTTCAAAATAACAGCAATTACAAAAAAATGTGAACACGGATACCATTAAAAATAAAATCAAGTATAAGATACAGAAAATATAGTTATGATTGAGAGCAGTAGTAGAATACAGCAAAGTGTGGAGCAGTTAAGTGCAAGTACAAAAAGTAGTCGGTGAGGAAGAGGTGAATTATACGTATGTTGCTGAGGAAAAAATGACAGGATTATGCCAGAGTAGTGATGTGCTGAGAGTAGAGAGGGAAGGGTTGAGGGTGACACCAAAGTTCTTGGTTGATGAGGAGGGAGAGAGGATGATGGATTCAAGAGGAGTAGAGATAGCAAGATCAGTGGTGGGGGAAGAAAAGAAGGTCTAATTTGAAGATGATGAGTTTAATACAAACAACCTTAAATTAATAAAAGTCTACACAAATGTACCTGAACTTTATTCTAGTTCCTCGGGATCTCTGTGTCTACCAGCCCTGGCAGTCCCTCTGCTTGTTCTGTGTTCAGGATAGAGGCTTCTCCTCCATGGGTGTCAGGGTTCCTGGGTAGCCCCACCAGTGGCTGTGGAAGCAAATCTACTTGGTCCTTCTTTTGGTGTATGTTCCCTTTTCTTTAAGATTTCTATGGAAACTTCTGTAACTTCCAAGGTATTTATTTGTTGTTGGATTTCCCTCGATATTTCCTGCTGTGGGTGTTTTATTGGAGGAGCTGCCAAACAAAATCACCATAGTGGGCAACCACCAACAGCGCTACTTCTGAATCTTTACGTTTCTGTTTGGACTGGTGACCGTGTTTGTGTTTTGTGTAGTGCATTATTGTTTATTATTTGCGGGACTTCAATACACTGTGCAATACACATCACTGTGTATTGCCAGCCCTCCGATTTGTTTTGTGTTTTATCATTAGAACACATTTCACCCGTACTTTATTGTCTGTCTTTTCATTGTGGGATTACTGCACCTGCACTGCACCTGCTCTACACCTGCACACCATTTACCACTTTGCCATTGTGGGGTGGTTGGCCAAATTCCAAAGTTTTTTTAGGAAGTGTGTAGTGTCCTGGATTAAACTATTTTTTTTGTCACCAATGGCTTGAGTAAGGGTTCTATAAATATATGGATTCCTATGCCAGACACAATGGGTCGCCGAGAATTACTGGGCTTGTGGATTTTGGGAAGTAAGTAAAAAGTAGCTGCCCTAGTTGTTTCAGGTATGAGATTTTGCACAGTATATTGAATGTCGTGTGTTAATGATTTTATAATGGTATACGTTTTTTTTAAATATACACCTTGGTAGGATCTTGTAAATGTTCTTTATAATGGAGTACATCAGAGAGTTGATGGTCTTCTTCATCAAAGTAATCTGTGGTGTTTAGTATGACTAAAGCACCTCTGAGGTCTTGAAAGTGTATGTGTGAATAATTATTGTTTAGTTAGTTCAATAAAAGGTAACTCCTTTCCCTCTCTTTGTCTATCATCTCTGGACTGATACGGCTATCATTTCACCTATATATTAGATAGAAACATATAGAAATAAATTAATTAAAATCTTACTAGCTCGACACCCTCCACAAGAGCACTTGTCTCCTCCCTTTGTAATATTTTTTATCTTGTTATATTAGTTCTCTCTCTGTAACTTTTGTTTGGGACAGAGGAGTCAACAAGCTGGGTGTCAGTCTTGACTGGGTTAAAATTTGGAATAATATCTTCACGTCTACCAAAAATTTTGCACACCAATTCATTTTAAATTTGTACATAAATTTTATGCTACCCCTTATCGTCGATTCCAAATGAAAATATCTACTGATAATCTGCCTTGGGTACACTCTAGGGATAGTCGGCACATATCTCCAAATGTTTTCGGAATGTCCACCTATCGTACGGCAAGATTGCACCTGGCCAGTATAACTACATTGACTACATGGTCTACTGCTGTTTTTTTATATTTTATTAAAGATCTTATTTTGAGTTTGGGACCTCTGTCTAGAAAAAATCCTTATATATACTTTTATTTATTTATTTTATTAGACTTCCAAGCTGGCTTGGAAAGCCTATTGTTATTGTAAGGATGTTTTTAGGCTTCCAAGCTGGCTTCACTGATTTGACTACAGAAGAAACAGGAGCTTCAAAACTAAGACCAGCTTCCAACAGTACTCCCAGACTCCTAATTGTAGTAGATGTATAAACACGGCATCAAAGCAAGAGAGGTAGTTTCAAGTTGTTTTCTAGTACCTACCAGTAAATAGCTCAGTTTTACTTACATTCAATTTAATGAAATTTTTGGACATCAAGGTCGCAATATCATCTAAGCAAGCAGCACTTGTATCACCAGGGGTTAAATCAGAGTAAATCTGTGTATCTTCTGCATAGGAGTGAAAATGTAGATTATGTTTTCTAATCACATCTCAAAGCAGAAGCATCTGCAAGTTCAAAAGTAGGGTTCCAAGAACAGATACAAAATATAAAAATAAACTTTGACCAGATATACAATGTAAACCCTTCTTTTTGTATTGGTTGTGTGATGAGAGCTGGCCATGCAACTTCCAGCCTCAGGAACAGAACAGTGTCTCAAACTTCCAGCCTCAGGAACAGCACTGTTTCTCAAATTTCCAGCCTCAGGAAGAGCATTGTTTCTTAGGGAAGGATCTGTATTTAGGCAGCTGATTTTTCTCATTGACACCTGTTACTTTCCAGCTCAGGTTCCTTATTAGGCTTCAGCCTCTTGGTTACTGAAGCACTAATGAAATCCAAACGTCGATGATTGTTTATTCCTACCTGCTGTGACGTTTCTGTCAGTCCTGTACTGGCTTTAACCTATTTTCTGCCATACAAGAATGATTGCCGATTATTCATTTCAATATGACTGTGTGGGGGCTGTGAGTGAGAAGTTATTTTGTGCATTGTATCTCAATAAATATACAGTGTGAGGGTGAGACCCCATACGTTAATATTAGAACATAAGAACATAAGAATGTTTACAAACGAGAGGAGGCCATTCAGCCCATCTTGCTCGCTTGGTTGTTAATAGACATGTTGCAATGGGGTAGGTCTCGGTTTAAGATTGCACATAGTTACTGGTACACCTGGTGATTGCTGTTGGAAACACTGGTACTTGCGATGAAAAGGCTGAAAACCACTGGACTAGAGAATAATAATGATAAGGATAATGATAACCGGTAAACATAGAATAATGGGATAGTTTATTGATTGTTTGTTTGTAAACAAAGATATGTAAAGGAGAAGAAACGTGAAATAAATGAATGTTTATTGTAAAATGAATGGAATGGAATGAATGTTAAATAATCATAATACTTTATTTTTGTATAAAATCATTCCGGGTGTAACTGGTTTACTTAATAACCCCTCAGAGTGCCAGAGCTAATATAACCCCCAGCAAAAACGTACACCTGGAGTATGACTCACCCTTCAAACCACCTGGCCATGCTTTTACCAGGTGAGCTACCCTAGTAGAGTTTTAATAGTTAAATAAAATACAGCAGGAGGTTTTTATTTTTATATAATGCTTTTGATTTGCTTGTGAACATTTTTAACAAATTAAATAAAAAGAGTGAAGTAAATAATAATACAGCTGCCTGGTTCCTTTCAGAATGACAAATAATAAAGCAGATAACACATTACATATTTAAATGGTAGGCATTGAAATACCTTAATTACATAATCCATAAGTCTTCACATTGTGTTTTGTGATTGAGTCATTACATGACACAATCTATTGAAGTGTGCCACATTATTCTCCAACATGCTTTTTTCTGTTAAAAGAATAATGGAAGTCATGTGGTATTATTTGTCATTCTTTGTTGCCTCTAATCCTTGTATGATGAGCTGTGCTTTGTGTGCACAGTGTTTGCTTTGAGATAGCCCATACTTTAAAAATAATATACCAACAGCAAAGCAATTCTAATTGTGAGAATATTTCATTGTTCAGTCAACTTTATTGTCATGTCCAGTTAATGAGAACGTGTTCATCTGTTTAATTGAAATGGCTCTTGAATGAATTAAGGCTTGGCCTTTGCTTTTGTGAGGCAGAGCTGTAGGCATGATGGATGGTTGCACTTTGTTGTTAGATGTTTTATCACCACACACAGGACAGTGAAAGGTGAGTTTGTGAAGCTAAATGGATGAACCAAAGTGTTTTTACGGTAATAGAAGCTCCCAGTAGGCTTGCCTAAAAGGGTGCAGGCCTCATCACTTTACTACCTGGAAAAAAGCCTCAGGAGCACTTAGCCAGTTTGACAGAGATTGTGACCATTGCAGAACAGAGTGCAAAGACGTGTATTAATCAAAGTAGCTTGTAAATCAGTGGTTCTCCAATGGGTGTTAAGAGACTACCCATTTGGTCCTCAGGATTTAATTCTTAAAGATCAAGTAGCTTTACATGTCCATGGAGTCCATTTCCCTGTTTTATGCTGTTTGCAATCATTCTGTGCTTGTGGATTCTGTTTCTCCAATATTTAGTAATTATTTTTTTCTCTATATCTGCCTTTACCTGCCCTTATAACAGTTCCCCACAGTAAAAGCATATCAAAGTGCAATAAAGCATGGTGAAGCATAGACAAGCATTGTAAAGCCCATAAAGGCATGTTAAAGCAACTACAAAAACATGGAAAACTAAGTAAACTACAGTATGGTAAATGCACTGTGTGGCCATGAGACAATGACTGGTAAACTTTTATAAGGGTTGCTTTGAGCTTGTCTGGAGAATTTGAAATGCTGGGGATAGTCTTTTCTCATTCCATTGAAATCACAGTGACAATTTAACCTTTCAGCTCCCTATAAACAGCACAGCTACTATGATAGCACGATTATGCAGTTCTGACAAAGCTGTAAGAATTCAAATCATATAGTAATAGCCAACCACCACTTTTGTTTATAAAAACACTTCAATTTTATCTATGGAATTGTTATAATACCTTCTACATCAAACAGAGTGACAATGAAGCCAAATCGGTTATTGTAAAGCATACTTTTATAAACAAAGCCTGGAGTACTTTCATTGATTGCTAGGCTACCTCAAAATAGACTCCAAATGTGACTGATAACACAGATATGGTTTCCTAGAAAGCTTTTAGATGAAATGAGATTAAGGGGCTCAAGTGCGTTGAATTGGCCTCTTTCAGTCTGATCTATAGTGAAGTGGTTAGTATGTGTTTTTAAAATGGGGTTTAAATAGAAAAACACAGAAGCCTAGAAATAGCATACCGTATTACTTCGAATTAACACCGAAAGCTGGCCGAAGATATCTTCTTGTAGGGGGTTTAATTGTTTTGTTTTTTATTCAATTGGAATTTTTACTCAGTCCTGTACTATCTATGAGGATTTTTATTTTCCACTTCTCATACAGAGAAATTACAAACAAGTAGGTAAATTACGATGAGAAAAAAAAAAATAAGTAGGATGTATTTTAGTTTTAACAGAAATCAAACCAATATTCAGAGGTAATATTTTTCGCTAAGAAAAACAACTGCATCACACTGAACTACCGTTCTCGCTCCTCTGCTTGCCCCACCCCATAGCAACCACTACAAACTCTTCATTCGCTGGTACAGCACTCTCCTGACCTCCCAACCCCAACCTAACTGTCAGTAAATGTACTGTATACAAGCCCCAAAAACACACGAGAGTACAGTACTGCAGATCGGAGCCTCTCACGGTGCCGATTCTAAAATGACTCAAATCATGTAAGAAAATATTTCAGCTTTTGTAAAGCATATTAGAAAACGATTGAGTGCAAACAGCCAATCAGCTTCCAGATCTAGAGGGCTTCTATTTTGTATAGATGTCCGCTGGAATATTGAAGTGCTTAACTGTGAATTATATTAAAAAATCAATCCGCACAATACCGGCTTTTTCCCTTAACATTCTAATCTACAATTAATCTGATAACATAAAAAACTACTTAAACATACTTTCTGATGCTGGTCTAGATACAAGGGAAATCATATCTGTGACAGGACACCGTAATGACGGCTCAATTCACAGCTACTGGACAGCAAATCAACAGGGAGGACACGATTGGTCGACAATTCTGTCATCGGCTGGATCCAAACAACACCCTCCATCAAAAAATCAGCCAGTCAAACTCCCAACCCTGTTTCAGCTCTTTCAGCACCAGTCAATCCACTCTCTGCCTGCTTGAATGACGCCCCGCCTCCAACAAGTTTTGAATCAGAATCAATACTACACGAACTATTCAACAATTGTACATGTCCAGATAAATTATAATAAGAAAGAGTAAGACACCAATAAATAGATGTGTTAGCAATAATAATAATGCATAACTCGGGATGCATAACTCCAGTCATGGTTATCTATCACACATTAGAACCTGCATCGTCGGGCTCTATTGCTTAAGTATTATTAAAAAAAGCCACCCTCGTTTAAGGGCCGCAGTCATTTTGATCAATTTAAAATAAATGCTGCGGTGGCAAATTGAAGTAATATGGTAGATCCCTGTCTATTGTAACATTAGAGATATGCCAGAATTGTGCCTGAAACATAACAATGAATCTGTTTCAATCCCATCCAGACACATCAGTGCACTTCCTGGTATACAATAAAATAGATAAATATTATTATCCCATTACTAAAGTCAGCTGTAAGAATAGCAAAGAAGCAGCACCACTTATGCACGGCAATGAGGAGCAGCAGCCCTCAAAAGCAGTACAGAAACAGTCCTGTCTCTGAGAGAAAGGCAGCTGTCTAACACAGGGCCCTTCCAGACCAGGCTTCGTTACAACTATTATCTTAATTGTTTAATTGAGCCAACATAACCTCTATTCAACTCTTAATGCAGTAATAGTTTAATTAGAACTGTTACACGTGGGTGCCCCAATGCAACGCTCCTTTCCAACTCCATTGATGTTGTTGAAGACTCCTGACATCGGCGTTAATTGCCTCCTGGGGATTTTGAAGAAACTCCCTCAGACAGTAATTGAGCATCAAAACATTGTTACACGATGGGCTCTGATGAGCTCACCTGGTAAAAGCTCAATCGTGTCGTGCACAGGGTGAGTCATACAGGGGAGCACAACTTTGTGACTTGGCTGTGCATCGCTGATCTCCGCTTGGGATTCTACAGGGCGGGTTGCAAAAGGGGCATCCAGGAGCTAGGGAGGCAAAAGCATCAGGGACCATTTCTCCTCACACTACAGTGGAGGAGCAAAGAAAATTTTATGTCTGTTCTTTTTTTCTGTTGCTGATTTCAATGCACACACGCTGCTGGTTTTATGATTCAGATTGACTAAACTTTGCCCACGGGAATGAACAAATACTTTTTTATGATAGCCTAATTTGCAGTTAGCAAAGCTCTTACTTTGCATCTTATATTCATGCCCTGAGCACAATATTAAGTTATTAAGTAAATTTAACTGTGATGACATATTTTACATTTGGTGACTTTAGTGATCATAGAATTGTTCCTTTCTGAAGATGTTTATATTCAAGTAGCCTACCAAGCCTAAAGTAGGTTATAAACTAAACTGATATAATGTTCTAGAACTTATATTTAGATGCATAATGGATGTTAACTTCTCCTAAGTGACCACCAAAGAAACACTGCAGAAAAAAACAAAAAAAAAACACTTGGGTGTTTTTTGCCTAATCTACGCTATGTTAACACTTTACATTAATTGTCTCTAATGCGTATTTCCATAGTAATTACTTAGTAAATAAATGTGTACTTACACATAATTACAATGTTATTATACATAGTTACAATGTACTTTTTGCACCACAATAATACAAATGTGCTTTGAAAGTGGACACCTTATTGCTTCTAATGTTTTGACTGTGCACTGTGAGGGTTTAACCATGCTGGACAAAGGCAGAAATACTGGAGCAGGAGTCAGAGGGTGTGGTTCAAGCACAGGGCTGCACACTTTTATTAAATTAAATAAAAAACAGAATACTTTTAACCATGCAAAAACACAAGCTTCCAAACAGGCTTCTAACAGAATAGTTCTATGTAGCCAGCCTGTCCCTGGACTCTGAAACAGAATTAACTGGAGCGTAAAGGGCCAGGCTTCAATACAGGAGGACCAGCCTAAAACACCTATCAATTAAGCAATTCAGTTTGACCAGCTGCATTCACATGAAAATTCAGATTATTAAACCTCAAAATTAACTTTATTTCCTGAGGCATTTAAAAGTAATACATGTAACACAAAACATAAAATGAAACCTTATTTACAAGTGAGGGTTCAGGGATGAAATGATTTTTCGATTGTATGATATATCATGATTACGAATATTTGTGATAATCGTATCGTTAACATGTTTTAATTATTCGATAATCGCAGAAAACGATAGTCACATACTCACTAAACGTGACTGGAAGCAGAACAGATGCTTTTCTCTCCAAATAAGGGTAAAATCATCGGTGTGTACTAGGGCTGCTACGATTAAATCAAAAATCTATTTTTCAATCGATTCCATTCCTCATTATATATATGGATATAAATATTGTATAATTGATTCAATAATTACATTTTTGTAACATGCATAGCTAAGGTCCCATCCTACCAGCGAATCAGTTTTGAAAATGCTTTGTTAGTACACCACTCTGTGTATTCAATTTTCCATAAAAAACAAAAACATTAAAAAAAGAAACACGCCACCATGTATCCAGAGCAGGACGACAGGCTTGTATTCCTGGCAAACATCCTGTAAATGAAATGAGCACATTGAAAAACAACTTACTGTATATAGTTTGCGCTGCTTTGGAGTTTCAAAATGAACTGTTATATAATGAATGTTTAACAATATTCAACAACGTTAAAAATAAATAAATAAATGCTCATTGATGTTAAACAAAATTTTGGAGTAAGGATCAGCTAGTGGGTATGCAATTTGTGGTAAGTAAATCAATTTCTTCTTCTTCTTCTTCTTCTTCTTCTTCTTCTTCTTCTTCTTCTTCTTCTTCTTCTTCTTCTTTTACTCCGGGATTTCCACATTGTGTTTCACAGATAGTGAAGGTAAGGTGGTACAGTATTAACAAGATGCAATGCGTGATGCTGCAGCTGTCGCTGAATTAATAAATAAAAAAAAAAAAAAGTTTTTCATAAACTCATGTTACATTTATACAGCTTACATTCCAAAGTACTGTAATCTATTTTAGAAAGAATCTGTAGTATTTTAAACTTGCTAGGCTTGTTGCAAATGTTTTTGTTTTGTTTTTTTCTCTTGATGCTACCAAGGCGTAATTACCCCTCGCATTCAACTGCAATGATATTAAAATACTGACGTCACGGGGAGAGGAACGCACTGAAAATGTATGGTGCAATCATCGATATTTTCTAGAACGATTATATTTTGTGTGCCCAATTAATTAGTTGCTATTTTGACACTTAACTGAGAGCACGAGTGTGTACTTTCACTACAAAAAAATATATAGCGGGGAAATACCGTACCATAGGATGTACATCCAATCCGCAGAATCTGGCATAATGTTAGTTTACCTACCGTAAACCTGGCTCCCCGAAAGAAGATGGCCACCAAACATCGTTATGGGATACACTCCTGCCTATTGGTAGGTGTCACTGAGCTCTTTCTATCAAAGCTGCCACTCTGATGGATGCGGGCCCTCCCTCGAGAGGAGGTCTGCCGCCCAATTCTCCACGCCCGGAACATGTGACGTCCGAAGGGACAGTAGGTTTTGTTGGGCCTAAATCAGGAGCCTGAAGGCTAGGCGATGCAACTCTGGGGCCTGAAGGCTACCCTGATGGTTGACATACGCCACCACTGATGTATTGTCTGCACGGATCAGCACATGTTCCGCACCATGGGTGGGAAGTGCTGGAGGGCAGGGAAATCTGCTTGCAGCTCCAACATGTTGATATGCAGGGATGTCCAGCGGTCCGACCAGGGTCCACTGACTCCTCTGCCTTCGCAGACCATGCCCCAACCAGAGTGGGAGGCATCCGTTTGGAAACCGTTTGGACTCCTTGACACAGGGGAGAGGTAACCCTCCATCAGCGCAGGGCCGGCGAGCAAGCAAGACACACTGTCAGCCTACGGTGTCTGTCACGCTTGGGATGCAGATGGAAAGCATTGAGCCACGCTTGCAGCGGGAGCATGCGCAATAAACCCATCCCGTTGCTGATATTGCTACGGCACAAGACAAGTGGCACCCTCGATCCATGTTGAAACAGGGAGAGTTGGTGCTGGAGAGCTGCTACTCTCTGTTGTCCGACAGGTAAGCTTACTATTAATTGGCTCTAGCATTATTAAGGGGAGACCCAGTCTCAACAGATGCTTCATCACAAATAGCTGTGTGGGCCACCACTCCTTCCTGCGACTGGGCAGATCAACCAGTCGTACAGGCAATCTATCACCCTGATCACTTGCCGCCACAAGGGAGTGAAGATGGCACCTTAACCCTAACTTTCAAACGTGCGGGGGTAAGGAGAGGCCGAATCACTGCATGGAAACTCAGGACGCTCCCCTGTAAGGTGGAGCGGAGATACAGCTTGTATGTTGGACCCATAGGAACGTGGAACAGGTTAATCCAGTCCAGTGTGATAACTGGGCCAACAGCCTGGCGAGCCACCACACGGCTCAGCCGTGTATTGAAGCACGAGGGCACTGAGTGAGGTAGAATACACTACTGGTGCACGGAAGCATCATTAACATAACCTGGTCCTGGACTGCATGCAGTCACACCACGTGGCAGCGTATAGTGTATGCCAGAGAGGAGCACAGGCTCAAGGAGCTGCGGCGTGTTATGCAGGAACAAAGTGACAAATTCCCCATGCCAGATGGGTGACCAAGCACGCCAATAGGTGGGCTAAAATAAGCCTGCTGATTCAACTCAACAGCGAGACCCTGCAGAGGTGGGTTCCGGTCTTTTTCTTTCAAATTGCTTTTTCTTTTCTTTCTTCCGGTCTTTTTCTTTCAAATTGCAAGGCAGTAAAGAAAAACATATACACACACACAACAGCAATTGTGAGGGTAAAACAACAGTCACCACTGTAGCATGGTGAGTAGGTGGGCTTAAACAAGCTGGCGGGTTCAACGCAACAGCGGGACACAGCAGAGCTGGGTCCCAGTAGAGGAGTCACGCTGCTACTTTTTCTCTTTAAACTGCAAGGCAGTAAGGAAAAATACATATATACAACAGCAATTGTGAGTGTAAAATAACAGTCACCATGGCAGCGCGTGCGACTGTTTTGCTTTTATAAACAGCGCGCAGAGTAGGAGGGCTGAAACAAGCTGGTGGACTCAACTCAACACCAGGACACAGCAGAGCTGGGTTCCCGTGGAGGAATCACACTTATTATTACCTATTTCTAACTGCACGGCAGTAAGAAACAAATACACATACATACAGCATTTTCTCTTTAAACTTTAAATCTGTAAAGAAAACACATATGTACACACCCAATTAAAAACGGCGCGCTGAGTAGACGGCTGAGGCAGTCCAGCAGAGTCAACTCTACAGCAGAGCACGGCAGAGCCTAGCCTCACCGCGTGGTCACACACCTGAGCAGCACGTAGAGTACAACAGAGGGACAGGGCCAAAGCCGCGGCGGGTTTAAAGTCAATAAGCACTGTGCACACCATGGTACCGCAGTAGCACGGGCAGAGTCTTACGCACCATGGTATTAAAAAACATCAGGGCAGCTGTGCACCGTGCCTACCCTTACCGCTTGGTAACACGCCTGAGCAGCGTGTAGTGTAGAACAGGGGGACAAGCCCGGGGTGGGCGATTGACTTACACACACTGTAATACAAAACAGTTTTTAAATACAAAAAACAGTTAAAATATTACAGGACAGATGGGGGAGAGCACACTCTCTGTAGATTGAGCGACCTACACCAGAGGTGAGGCTCCTCTCAGCCCGCGTATGTCTCAACCCAACAACGAAGGAAGGTTCGGTGATGAGTATACGACTGGCCCGGCTGAAGCAGCCGCGGTGCGGCTAGTCCTCTGCGCAAGCACAGGGACGTGTAGCTACAATCAAAACAAGGCCCAAACTGTAATAACAATAATACTTACTGTACTAAGACGGACAGACAGAAAGAAGTAGCCTGACACGCGGAGCGAGCAGGTGCTGATAGTCAGAAATAGAATAAAAAGGCTACGAATTGGGTTGCGAGCAGTGAGCCGAGAATACAGATAATAATTGGGCACACTAAATTGGGAAGAAAGCCAGGATAAAAAAAATTGGAGATGACTAAATTTATATTTAAAAAAAAAAGAAATTACAAACAGCTACTGATTAGCCAACAGTAAGTTCTGAATTGGATGAATTACATGTAGGCAGCTGCTGCTGCTGGAGACAGGACACTTAATGTTCGCTAAGTGTTTGTTTGGGTGTTTCTCTCAATGCCTTTCTCGATTAGAGCTGTGAATTAGAATCAGGCTCTGGCATCAGTCCACAGCCCAGCAACAACACACACTATGTTAAATTCAGAGAGAAGACTTGACCAAGTATACAACATGTTATTTTTTTTATTTATTGGGGGTTCTCAGTGTTTATAACTTCAGCTCAGGGGAAGGACCCCCTCTCACACATTACCTCACCTTAAAGTGAATTGTGAAAAATATAAATGGGCCCCTCTTTTTGTTAAATCGTCTCCATACTACCCCCCATCTATACTACTTTTTACATGTGTCTACATTTACAGGAACCCCTTACCTGTGCAACCCGTCCTCATGCCTATAAACCCTGGAGAAGCACTTCTCAAAATGTAATTTTTTCTAAAGCAGTATAATCTTACACTATATTCCCACACCTTGTTAAGACATTCCTGCCTAGTTTGCAAACTGGTTTCTGTCAAGACATTTTTAAATTCTGGACAATATGTGGACCTGCAGACCACTTATTTGAATCCCTGGTCAATGAAAAAGCAGCAGCTGGTTCTTGTGACGTTGCTGCAGGTTTTGAGTCTCTGTGATCCTTTTGTGTGACCTCTTGAAATAGAATGCAGAGATGTGGCAGATGAGCATCATTAAAATTTCCAGAAGGAGTAATTGGTAAATGTAGTACATGACCAGCTTTATAATACATATATATATATATATGAAATACACATTTATCATAATGTGTCTGTCTTTTATTTAGGAAAATGAGACCTTTGAATTGATGGTAATACATATAAGGTAAGATTTAAGATCTACTTCTGTTGTTCATTTCAGACAACTGACACTCCTTTTCTGATAGAAACCATGTGGAAAAAAACCTGCCTTGAGGCAGCAGAGGATGTTTTTTGGTAGCTTCTATAAAACAAAAGGGGGGGGGGGGGGTATTAAAATGTGCTTTTGTCATTACTAATTGTAATTGATTGCATTCCCAGACAGATACAATATATAAAATATAATGTGAAATGAAAACCCTGGCATAAATCCTTGACTGAGTCTCATCCACTGTACTATGCAAGTTATTTTCTTTTTTCTCTTGTTTGTGTTGATCTCCTGCTGTCCCCCCCTATCCTGGTCCTCCTTGTCTGACTCATACCATAGGATTAAGCAGCTGCGGTAAAACTGTGAGGGGCTGGTCACGGGGTCTAAGCTCTGTTGCTGTAATGGTATTTTATAAATATTAACAATAATCTATTAGTTTATACAGGCATGGGCCTTTTATTCTTAGGATCGTCTGATTCCAGGCATAAATCTTTTCAATTTATCTACTGCAAATACCATCTCTGTTAGAATAGGAACAAACCTGGCATTGTACTCAATTCTCTAAAGAGACACACACTCTGTTAGAGATGTTGGATTTCACAATGTTCCCTTTTTTAATGACTTAATATACGTTGATCCACCAGATCATTTTAAGAAACCCCAGTGTCTGTCAGAATTGATTGAAAGAGGATGTGCTGCAGTACATTCTTTCTTGATCAAACTGTTCTGTCCTGTTGTATGCAGTTAAATGCAAGTTGCATGTGCTGGTCATTCAAAATGCCTCCCTTGAACACCCTGTGTTCACTGACCTTCTATTTCTGTAACCCTCTGTGTCTTGCAGTAGTGGAACTGCTTTTACATGTTCACACAGCTTTGAGAATGTCAGGGTTTTTAATCTACACCCCTCTGCCCTTTGAAACAAAAGCCATCAAACCATTAAACAAAAAAAGTGGCATTAAGGTAAATAAGCTAAAACTGAGAAGTCAAACAGACAACTGTTTCAGCTGGTGCTGTCTTCATGCCTGGCATACAAACACAGTGATCAGTCAGGAATTCCTCCACTAGTGAGTAAAGTGTAGTTCTAACACTTCACACTGCCACTCATTAACTATCTGGCTTTCCATCTCATCTATCACTGACCCATCATATATCTCTCCTGGCTCATATTTGTTCTACTGCTGGTTCCATGCCTGATGCTGATTTGGTCAGCTAATGATTCTGCTTGGGTTCATTAGGGTAATATACTTGCTTATAATGGTCTCCCAGTAGTACTTTCCTGATTGTTTCTGTAAGGGTTATTATCAAGTTTCACTGTGTATATAAATAAAGTCCCAAGATTATCCTGTCTACTGGTAGTAGTGGCAGACCTAGTTCAATTTTGTTTGATTGCTGAGCCTGTGTCACAGCTTTATGTAACCAGTAAAAGACTGCAGTGAGAATGTATTTGTCTATACTGAACTGTGATTATGGGCTTCTGTAGAGAAATAAATAATGGAATGCAGCTGATGTTTTTCAAATGGTATGCAACGTTGTATCAGGAGAATACTTTTCGTTTCCATAGCAACCTGCTGCACATGTGTTAAAGTACCATTGGATACCCATCACAGAGATTGTTAGCATCCTTATAGACACATGCTACAGTAATGGGGTGGAAATCAGGAAAGCTATTACAAATGGTTCTGCCATTCAAACAGAAAGCTGTCTGTCCCTTGCCAGTTTTCTTTTTTTGATACATTGTCTCAGTTTATTCAGAGACATGAAAGCTTTTTTAATCCCGAAAGCTTGAATACCTGTAACATGTTGTAGTGTGGGCTAGACCTAACCTTTAACCGTTTAGGTGATAATAAGGGGTCTGAGCGAAACTGGAGGGAACACCATAATTTAAACTATTATTTGCAACAATCAGTTGTACAGTCGGTCACTATAGCCGCTCAGGGAATTGTTTAATAGCAGTGTTTTGAGTAAATATACTCACTAAGTTAAATGTATATTCTGTATATATCGGTTAAGTAATGCTGTTTAAGTAAATATGAACAAAATGTGATTATTACTGGAGATTTGCTCAGCATAAGTTAACAAGGTTTACCACCTTACTCTCAAAGACAAATTCTTAAAAAGCCTTAAAAACTAGTTTGCCTGAGTAACATTCTCAAAAATTTATATTCTTTAAAGTAATGTAATGTAAGTGCCAATATTTAAATGTTTGATCAAAACGCGTTAATTAGTATTTTATACACTAATTCATCTGACTGCTCACATAACCACATTTACTGATCAGGACAACTAGAAACCACTTCATGGCTAATCCTCTTTTCTCCCGGCAAACCAAAGAAACTAATGTCACTGAGCTAGTGAACCCTGGTCACAACAGCACTGGGAAGTTGCCTGACCAGGGGTGTATTCTGAAGCTTGAACTAGCCAATGCTCCCCCGCTGAGGCCAATGCAGTACTCCTTGTGCACCCCTGTCTGGTTGCTTCTTTCGAATATATTAAATACTTTAAAAGTGTGCCTGTTACTAGTTTCCCTTTTTTTTTTTTTGAAGAATTATGGATCGTTCAGAGCAGATACTTCAATGCTGCACTTCCCATTCATCGTATTTTACTTCAGCAGGTCACATAAAGGATCAAAGTTTCAAAACCTGTTATAGGTAACTGGAAAGGCAAGTCAATATAGGAAGCTTCTGGTATTGTAAAGAGATCATAGGCATTTCAATTGTTTGAATTTTTATTCTTGAAAATGTATTATTCACACAAGAACTCTTAAGTCCCAGAAGCAACTCACACATTTCCAATAGCAGCTGGATTGATAACAGAGCAAAAGACATTTGCCAATTTGTGCACTAAAAGATAACACTTTACACTGTCTCTAATTACTGTGCATTTAAATAGTAGTTACTTAGTAAATCCATGTGTGCACACACATAATTACAATGTTATTATGCATAGCCACTATGTACTTAGCGTGTTAATCTTTTGCAATATATGTAAGTACACAATTGTATCAGAAAAGGGTTAGTGTTAGGGTTAGGTTAAGCCTTAGGATTTAGGGGTGTTAGGGATAGGGTTAGGATTAGGATTATACCATGGAAAAATAATTACACGTTAAATACATTGTAACTGCATAATAACATTGTAATTATTTGTAAGTACACATGTATTTACTAAGTAACTACTATGTAAATACACAGTAATAAGAGGCACATAATGTGACGTGTTAAAACAAAAATACCATTAGAAATCAAATACATGTTTAACATAATGTGTGCATCTTTCATAAGGTAATATATATTATTCAAGACTTTACAGAATTGTTTTGTTAGCTCTAAGTACTTGAATATTTGCTAGCACTTGGTATGTAATGTTGCTAACAGGATTAGGAAAGGTCTATAAGTGGAATACTAAATAAGATGAATGCCCAGAAGAACTTGTGAAAACACAACTTTTCAAACAGAACAAAAATAAATGTGTCTGCAGGCTGCTGTTAGCAGTTAAACAGACACATCAATTTGAGAGCAGAGAAGATGTTGAAGCTTATGCAGAACAACCTATTTTTTCTGGGTTTGCCTCAAAGGAATTTGTTTTCAAGCTGCGGATTTACCTTTTTATTTTTGTCATACCACTCCCCCACCTGTCATCAGAACCCATGCTTTCCAAGTAAAGGATAATGAGGAATTTTATGGATGCATGAATATTTTTAAATGTTTTACGTCGTGTAAAAAAAAAAAAAAAAAAAAAACAAAAAAAAACAAAAAAAACATACAAGAACTTACTTCTGTCATCTTTGAGCTATGTAATGGAGTAGGTAAATGCAAAGTAACTCTGATCAGAGGGGTAATAATGAGTGGCCTTTGTTATGGTAATGAGAGTTAACAATATTACAATTCCTTTTGAAACATATTTTACTTCCAGACCACTGATCATTTATAGGATTTAAACAATATGTCCATTGATACTTAGGAAAAAAACCCTGCATAATAACTCAAGCAAAATATAGAGCTACATAATATTGTGCCATGGTGGCAATGTCAATCAAGATGATATGATGCACAGGATGCATTACAAAAGAAGCAAAAGACCTAAAATATCTCTGTATTGGTCAGCAGAAGGGGACTAAAGAGTCTTTTGATTGGCAGAACCATTCAAATTATTCTGTATGAAAACACCTGGTATAGATTCATAATAAGAATTTTTAGGAAGGAAAAAACAATAAAGTAACTAATAAACAATGAAGGGATTGGTTTGCTCACCCTATACTCGCTGGGATAAGCCACAGCTGGGTTTTTAGAGGCTGATCAAATCAACCCCTTAGACATTTAATTTAGGGTGGTGCAAAGTCTTTCATTTGTTCTTGTTAATGTGATTTGAGTTTTTTTTTCTATAGCTTAGAGACTGTTGCATGTACAGACAGGTTCATTTGTCACTTTCCTCAGCAACAGCAAGCAAGCAGCAAATACACTTTTTAAAATGATAGAAAAAAACACGAATAGCAGATAAACTGAGTCAAACTGATATTGAAATACTGTTATTTCAGTTTGAAATTAAAGTTGATACGCCTTACAAATAACTCAGATTGAGAACATAAATACATTACCCTTTCCTGTTTGACTATAGTAGACCCTGCTATCGATGTGATACATACTTCTAAAATATATTTGTATGGTGTAGTTTGTATCTAGGATGATGTATATAAGATACAAGCTAATTTTCACTGACTCAAGTGGCCAGTAAGACACTTAACTTTGTGATGGCATCTCATGGTAAAAAATAGCGGTGTCAGTCTACCTAACAATATTTAGGTTTAAAAACAGGGACACTCATTAATGAACATTTGAAGAGACAACAACCTTTTATTTTAGACAGCCTGTTTCACTCCCCTCCCCATTAAAAAAGGGAATATAGTGTGGCTTATTAATGTCCAGAAGGCTAAACTTGGTTGGACCTTAAAAGCCTAAGAACTCTTCCTCTTCTGAATCCTGTTCAAATATCTCTCTTGATTCTTCTTCATCCTTTTACAGATCTTGGGCTGAAGGATCTGACTAGGGTCACCCGGATCACTGGTTCCATCACGAGCAGTACTCGTATTGGAACTACTCTCATCTATAACTGGGGTGCTGATGTGCTGCGCATTATGCATCTTGTTGCTGGATTTCACTTATCTGACTTGACCGGTTTCTTAAGAAGTATTGATCAATGCAAGACCCCTGCCCTTTCTCCCTCAAGCATCATCAGTCTGGAAGAAGGCGAAACTCCGTTGCAAGAATGTTTTGACCCGGAAGGGAAACGATGTAATAGCTGCAGATTGTAAAGACAGCTGCACTCGTTTACCAAAGGGTCATGAGTGACAGCATAAAAGGGAATGGAGAATCTCAATCCACTCCTTTGCTTGGTTTTTGTTTTGAAAATAGAAGAACCGTGAGAGACCCAGTGAAAACTGCTAAAGAGAATATTTGTGAGTGTTTTGTTTGTTTGTGCTTGTTAGTAATTGTCTTTGTTTGTAAATCACCAGATGGCTAACATGTATCCAGAGCTGTCACCTTGGGGCAGCACAAAGCTAGAACAACACTACACCACAGTCACAAATAACCTGTTATCATCCACCATGAACACTATTGCTCGCACCCAGGACTGGTGACCTTGTTTAGTATTGTTGCGGGCAGTGGCGGTTGGTTAACAGTGTTCGCATGTTCGCCAGACTCCCAGCATTTTTGTAAATGAATTGCGCTTCCCATTGTCTAGGTGACATGCGTTTCATTTCCGTCACTCATGTGACACTGGCACATCTGTTTAATAGAAGATGGGCTTTGTTCACTCAGAAATGCGAGCACCTAAACCCGCTGTGCACATGCGCAGTAGCAACCAGCCATCAGCCGGGACTGGTTTAAAAAGGTCTGGATGAAGCGCAGCCTGGTTGTGAACACATTTTTAAATATTAGATCAGTCTTTTCTGCCACTACTGGCTGTTTAAGAAAAATGGTTAATAAATAAATATAAAATCCTGTCGATCCATGTCTGGTTATTTCTTCTTCTCAATAATCTACCTTTTCCTGAAAATACATTTTTAAAATCTACTTGTTGATTACATTTTTTTTTTATTCATTGGCCTTAATTAGGACTTCCATTTGACATTTTATTGTTTCCTGTGCTTGAGTTGGATTGGATTAAATTTAAGTCATTAAGTATTTAAATAATACAATTATTATTATTATTATTATTATTATTATTATTATTATTAAGTTTTCCTGAATTTGGATTTAGGGACACCTTAAACTTGAGTACATTTCATGTTTGTTTGTTTATATATATATATATATATATATATATATATATATATATATATATATATATATATATATATATATATAGCACCAGTTTTTTATAGTCTAAGAAGACATGAATACAGTAGAATTTCTGTTAGCAAATAATTTTGCTACACTCGAGGAAGTGCAGAAACTCCAAATCAAAAGGTTGGGACCCAACAGACCTCCCATAAAATGAGTGCAGGTGAACAGTGACAGAGGACGAGGGTGTGAACAGTGACAGAGCTCGGGTTCACACTGATGCAGCATGGTCAAGAATTGAAGTTACAGACCTGCAACTTCTGTCTGCCAAATCAAAAAAGCATGAGGTTTCTAGAGTTCATAAAACATGTGAAATGCATCTAGGTATGTTAGATAGAGTGAATATTGCTGTCCAACTTAGCAGTGCTTACCAAAACACCATAAAGTAGCACCATGAAGTGTCTAAAAACCAACACGCATCATTGAGTGCATAAAGTTATGTGGAGCTTTTGAATTGGCCCTTACGAGGTCATGATGAAACATCATCATCTTCTAATCTTGGTGTGTTTCTTGGACTGGGCTTATTCTTTTGGTCACCAGACCCAGATTATAAATATAAATAAAGTCCATTTTCCAAACTGGATTACACTTATTTATAGTCCCAGGCAATATAGAGGATGACTAGGCCCCTGTCTAGAGACTCCTAGCACAAAAATCATTTTGATGGAGGAATAGTTGGTTCCAGAACTGTGTAAGCTTATTGTGGAGTTCAGTGACGTTTTTTTTAAGTGCATGGCAGGACTAACTTAGTTGAATATGACATTGTCTCTTCCTCAGGTGTCATCGTACGAGAGAGACCTTACCGTTTCCCAGAATGTTGACAAAGTGGTGTTCACAAAGGTGTGGGACATGCTTGCCCTTGGTGTGATTGATCCTTCCAGGAGTGAGTGATGCAGTCCAATTGTCAAAGTTGCCAAGAAAGATGGCACAAATCACTTCTGTGTGGACTTCCGGAAGGTAAACACTATCGCCAAGTTCGATGCGTACCCTATGCCTCAGGTTGACAAACTTTTAGACAGACTGGGAAAGGCAAAGTTTATCTTGAGTCTGGACCTGACAAAGGGATACTGGCAGATCCCCTTAACCCGCAGTTCTAGAGAGAAAAACGCATTTTCAACACCTGAAGGGCTGTTTAATTTTAAAACCATGCCTTTTGGGCTGCATGGTGCACCCGCTGCCTTTCAGAGACTGATGGACCAGGTCTTATGCCCACATCATGAATATGCAGCAGCATATATTGGTGATGTGGTGATTTACAGCTCCACCTGGCTAGAGCATTTGGCTAGGATTACAGTCGTCCTTCCATCTCTAAGGGCAGTCTGGCTAACAGCTAACTTGAGAAAATGTGCGTTTGCCAAAACAGAGACTCAATATTTGGGATTTTTAATGGGAAATGGAAGGGTGAGACCCATGATCACCAAAATCACTCAGGCTTTGGTCGACGCGGCGATCCCCAAAACCAAGACTCAGTTGAGGTCACTACTGGGATTAGCCGGTTATTACCGCTGCTTTCTCCCCGAGTATGCCACAGTGGTTAACCCATTAGTCAACCTCACAAAAAGAGTGCTCCAAATTTAATCAAATGGTCAGCTGAATGTCGGGGGGCGTTTTGATACTATTAAGTGTAAACTGTGCCAGGTCCCCACTCTTACTACACCTGATTTTACCAAGAGATTCGTCCTCCACATAGATGCGTCGGACATGGGTTTGGGTACAGTCTTGTCCCAAAAGGTGGACGGAGTAGAACACCCAGTACTGTATCTCAGCAAAAAGATGCTACCTCGAGAGCACAATTACTATGTAGTTGAAAAGGAGAGTTTGCCAATAAATGGGCTACTCACTTTTTACGATACTACCTGCTGGGCATTCATTTGATCTTATTACAGACCACACCCCACTCAAGTGGTTAAGCACAATGAATGATAGCAATGCCCGGATAACTCGGTGGTATCTGGCATTGCAGCCCTTCATGTACCACATGGTACACCGAGCTGGGAAAGACCATCAAAATACAACTTATGTGAGGGTGCTAAGCTTGGGACCTCCTGTACTATAACACCCCTAATAAAACCCTTCTAAATATATTATAGAAATACATCTATATGACAATTTTGGAAAAATGAAAGACTGTATTTCATTATTCTTAATCAAATAGACTTTCACAACACATCTTTCTGCTGAATATTAATAAATGATTGTTTTGTTTTGTCTGAAACATTTCTGAGCCCCCTCCCCACTCCAAAGTATGCCATTTCTTGATGATTGAGTAGACTGTGCTCACAAGGATATTCGAATACTTTGAATTTTTTTTGTTCCCCTGTCCTGATCTGTGCTTTTCAATTACTTTATCCCTTTGAAAGCTCCTAGGTCTTCACGGTTGAGTCTGTTCTTGAACTACCTGACCAAGGAACCTCACAGACAGGTTTTTTTATTCTGAAATCATGAGAACCACTAATATTGCACACAAACAGAGGCCATTCGACTAATTGTGTGGCTCGTTAAGATCATTTTGTGCACCTGAATTAATTTAAGTTTCCCTCAGCAAATGGTTTGAATACTTATGCAATCATGACTTTTCCATTTTTATTTTATATTAATTATCTATTTACTTCTTTCTTTTTAATTTTGCTTTGAATGTGTGGAGTAGGTTGTGTATAAAACATATATTAATTCCTACTTCAAAGTTTCATGACTGCAAGCTTTAAAGCAACAAAATGTGAAAACTGTGAGAGGGTTTGAATACTTTTGATAGGCACTGTATAAAGCACTACTTCAAAAAATGAAAAACTAATACAATAAACATTAAAAACTACTGTGTAAACAGGTATTTCTACATACAAAACTGTAAAAAGTAATACAAAATTAAAAGTAACATAAAAAAGAAAATAACTCAATTTCTCAGACATATGTTCACTGTGTTTATGGAATTGGTGACTGCACCTTGTTGTAATATGGACTGTGGCATGCTGCAGTTCTCATGCTCAGTGATATTGAAATCCTGATCTCACAGCATGCAACACAGACAGCTCTTACGATTACATGTTACTCATTTTTTTCAGTAAAAACAAGTTTAAATTGCAGTGAGTTCATTCCTCATTACAATTGTTATAATATGCACACAAACCGAGGCCACAGCATGGTGTCGTTCGTGTTAGACTCTCTTTAAATTTTTTCTTTTATTTGAGTTCAGAGTCTGTCATCTCTCATGTACATCATAATGGTATATATATATATATAATATATATATAATATATATATATATATATATATATATATTTGCAATCAAGTAAGCTGCAGTACGTTTCATTTTTAATTCCCTTTAGCTTTTTTCTCAGCAGTACACTTCCTGATTATAGTGCCAAGTATTTCTGTGCCTTCTGCTTTCACATTTCTTAAAACGGTCAGTTTGAGAAATTAACTTTGTTTTCCCTGAAACAGCTGACCCTGCTTTAATACAAAACTCAGCTACATGCTGTTTTTCACTATGGTACAAATTACCGTGTCTGCTTCTTTGGCTGAAGAGATATTCAGCTCATCATCTAACTGGGGAATCTGCTGTGCAATTAAATCATCCTTAAACTCCTAACAGTAAACAGTGCAGCAAAATCTATTATATCTGTGATGTAAGAGATGCAACAGATGAAAACAATCAGTTTGTGTTGACTCAAAACTTTATTTAGGCAGTCTATGATTTGACTGGCGAAAGATAGCGTTGGTTTATTGGAGTTCACAAAGATAACTTTTCGGCTACGGTAACCTTTTCACTTCCTTTTTTGTTTCATTGTTGAGCTTTTTTCTGCATTACAGCCCTTGATTAATTATTTTCTTTATTTTATGAGTCCAAGGCATTTTGTTAATGGCACTGTGACAAGGTAGCGTTGTGGGCCCAGGTGGTATCGGCAGGGAAGGAGACTCAGGCAAGAAAACTGCACTTTAAGCACTGGTGCACACTTTTAATAAACAAACAATAATACAAATGCAAAACAAAACACAAAACACTGCTCACAGAGCTAAACAAAAAGGGTTAACAAAACAAGTCACTTACACAATAAAACAGGACAAAATAACCGGCTCAAGAGCCAAAACAAAAGGTTTAAACAAAATACCGAACTGTAGGTTGGGCATTAGCCTTCACTACAACGTTTTAAATATTTTGACAGCAACCACTCACAATGTACTCAGCCAACTCCCTCTACCCCGACAAAGGATTTATCATTCCTTATAATCCGGCCACATTCTCACATGTATTTTGGCTGGGGTAGTAAATTAAGCCCATCACTGCCAAACACCACCAAAATACCACACAACACTATTTACAAAACAATACTGACACACGCCTGATCACCGTCACAACTGTTGAAAGAAACTGGTGTTCCTGTATTCTGCTGGTGTTAATACCTCTCTGCACTTACAAGCATTTGGTATTCGATCAAATTGTTACCGTCCTTCTCACACTTCAGTTTATTAAAACATGTCACATACATTTTCTTTTATATACAGACCGACGTCATGTTGCATTCATAAATATTGACACATGCTTTTAAAGGGAGAGGCAGCATTTTTGTGCCTAACCCCAAATAAAACTGTTAACCATTTTAGTCGCAGTCTGGAGCATCATAATTTCTCATTTGTCTGTGATTCAGTGGTACACAGTGTCGGCTGGTGGCCCCAAAAATTGGAGAGGCATAAATTATTGTCAGCAGGTCTAACTTTTTTGCTAATACATTTGAAAAGATGCTCTTCAATACAAATGCTGCCGTTTACCTAAACACTTCTATTTGTTTATTATACCATACACCAACAAAGCAAGGCGCTAATAACTGAATATACAATAATGAAGCCAGACAATAATATAATAATATAATAATAATAATAATAATAATAATAATAATAATAATAATAATAATAATAATAATAATAATAATCAGACAGTACTATGCCCATTATTAAAAAAAAAATAATCCTCAAGAGGACGATTTTGATAAAAAAATAAAAAAAAATCAGTCCAACTCACTGCCTACCAGCAAGCTTTTCCATCATAAATAACACAATGGCATTATCAGACTTTAAATTATGCCGGAAAAACAGATGTTGGACATTTGAAATAAAGCACTTTATGTATTTGTAAATTTGGTTATGTTTTTTTTTTTTAACTTATTACAAAAAAATGAAAATAAGAGTTACCGGTATCGTCATTCACTTCTCGTTCTCTCTACTGCCGCCTTCCACACAAATCAACGAACGTTAAGAGTTTAGGCAAAGGTTAAAACCAACGATTGGCAGACACAACGGAAGGAGACCCACCTCCTGCCTCCTCTGCTGTGTTTTTTTTTAATGCTTGTAAGTTGCGAGATGAAAGCAGGAGGAGTATGATTGGCTCTAGTAACTGTATGGGAAGCAGTACAGCACAGAGAAGCGAGAATTTCCATGCAAAATAAGTACTATATTTGCAAATAAAAGTAAATGTATTTGATCACTCAGTATGTGATTTTTAATGCCTCCCTTGCCTACCCCAAGGTGATAGAAACAGATTATACATTACGATGGTGTGATAAAGGGAGTATTGTGTTTGAGGAATCATGTTGTTACAAAGAACAACTGATGGTGCTTACCATTGCAAGCCTGTCATGCACCAGTACTGATACCGTGCCACAAGCTGAAAACCCCTGGTCTAAATGAAGACATTTCTGAGTCAACATAAACTCCTGCATCTATTTCATAGATTCCTTCTTCAATTTCAGTATCTCTCATATGGTATTTATAATGCATATTTGTATTGCCTGCGTGAAGTACCTTAAACTTTTCTATATTAAATGTCATTTGCCATGTGTCTGCCCAGTTCTGAGTGCTGTCTAGATCATTTTGAATGATCTTTGCTGCTGCATGGTGTTTACCACTCCTTCTCAGTTACCTCGCTCCATAGTTCCTTGTACAAGTTAAAGCACTGTGCTCTTGACTGGAAGGTTGCGAGTTCCATCCCAGGTGGGGAATGCACTGCTGCTTTACCTAGATTGATCCAGTTAAAAAACCCACTGTATAAATGAGTAACTGTATGTAAAAAAAAAATAATGTCCCACTTGTAAGTTGGCCTGGATAAGGGTGTCTGCTAAGAAATAAAATAATAATTTTCAGGCCAGGTTGGTGTAGGATGGAAGACTGCCTGGCAATACCAGGTACTTCAAACTTTTCTTTGGAGTTTTATTCAGTTGGGTAGTCGAGGGTATATGTAGGTAAACGGTGTTTACCCACTCTGAATTTGGGCAATATATCGTTTACCCTATTCTCAAATAAAGGATACAGACAGTGTCTCTCCTGTGATGTGCAAATCCAGTGTTAAACATTATATATTTTAACGGCAAGTGTCTGTGTTGTGTTCACAGAATATGAACAGAGTGAAGCGGTGACAATTCTGCTCACCATTCATCATAATATCCTCTCCTCTTTCTTTGCTCCGCTCAGCTCTTTTTTCTCTTTTATTAGGAAGCCATACTACCTGTAGGCTGATTGAAATTCAAACAGGTTACTGCACACAGCCCTTTGTAATCAGGAGTAAATGACTAAATAAGAGGCTGGCTGTTATTAGGGGAGAGGAAAAGAGAGCTCAGGAGGAATGTTTGCGGTGTGGAGCACTCTAAGAAAGAAAGAAAAACAGAGACTGGTGAAAAAAAGAAACATTTGCTTTTAAATTGGAATTAGAAATGTTGCTTTGGGTTGTGTGAAGTGCAGTAAGAGTTAATTTGCTGTGATATTTAGTTTGAGAGAAAACTTTGTTTCAATTAAGTATTTAGTTAGGGCACCCTGTCTGGAGCACATGTTTATTGTTTGGCTTGTTTGTTTATGTTTAAGGGTCAGCAGAGGCACTGAGTGACAGGGAACTGGAGGTAAGTTGTGCAATGTCATGGAATGTACTGTATTAAACATTTACATTTTACGTTAACTGAGCAGATACCATTACTTTAATGAGAGAAACACATGCTCAACAGAACAAAACCTTGAAATGCATTCTAGTCTACATTGCTTGAATTTCAACACCACACAGCTCAGAACATTTATCTATCTGTCCAACAGCATTATACAGCATCACTTGGGTGAAGTGCATTCAGCTTGCATACTTTCGGTGAATCTAAGATAAACCAGCCGAAGTCGTCATTTCTTTTAATTACATGTCCTGAAATTGACCAAAAGAAATTGGATATAGCCCAGTTTCACTGGTTCAGGAATGCCAGGCTTTCTATAACACACCTTGTTAATGAAGGTAGGACGTTAGGGGCTTGACATTAAAAGGCTTGGGCTGTGCTATTAGGGAATTCCATCTCCAGGCATTTAGCACAGTGCAGATGCCTGCTTTCCTCTGACATCAGATAGTGGCTTAATGCATAATTCTAGAGGTCTAGTGTTATTGCACCACAGGTTCACAGCAGATGATGCCTCTATTTGGCTGGGAAAGCCCTCTTGTCCATACATGGTACTGTTTTTTTTTATTTAATTATCCACAGCGGTGAATAAGAAAAGCACTACACTGGAAATTTAAGGATGAATGGCAAATTGCAGAGCACAGTTAAAGAATAGGCAGCTACATTTTTCATGTCTTTCTTTTTTCCATTCCTTACTGTTGTATGGTGTTTGCAATCAATCCGAGTGGTTCTGGATTCTGTTGGTTCAGTGCTGATCTATAATCATGTTTCTCTAAATCTGCTTTGAAATTTAATTCAGCATGTATGGTGAACATTGAGTGAGTGCCGAGACTAAACAGCCTTCCCTATCCTCCCTCATTACATTCAAATGCATGATCATGTGACTCTTAAACACGCTCTCTCTCTCTCTCTCTCTCTCTCTCTCTCTCTCTCTCTCTCTCTCTCTCTCTCTCTCTCTCTCTCTCTCTTTCTTTAATAGGTGGGGCTGGAAGTTATGAGGTCACATTGTCACTGCAGCAACAGAACCCATAATCACTCGTCACATGACTTCAAACACCATACAATTGTAAAGTAAATATGAAAGAGCAATACAAATACTGTACATTACTTTTGTTAGAAGTTCAGTAACCAAAGAACCACATGTATACTGAACCATGGATCATTGGCAAATTACTGAGTCAAATTCAAACACGAACAATACTTGACTTTCAGGGCAACTGGAATCAAAGAATTAACATGTACCATATCAATGGTCAAGCTTAAAAGGACACACATATCCCTTTTAAAACTGCACACTTGAGACCTATGTAGCTAATAGAAGTGTGAAACAGGTAAGAGCTGTGGAATTATTTTATTAACTACAGTCACTTTATATTAAAGATGCTGTTTGTTGGTACTGATCTCTTTATTACTTATGCATTAATACTCAGAATTGATTACCTTTGGGCACAAGAAGTATATGATGCAGTATACATAAACTCAGGTTATTCAACAGAAAGAGATGTATATTAAAAGACTAGAAATGACTATGTCATTCTTTTCATTATTCAAATAATAAACCATTTTCTGCTTTTATTCTCTTTGTAATTAGCCGCTCCCCTGGGCATTTAATAATGCTAACTGAAATTACCTGGTGGTAGAAGTATCCTTTTTCTTAATCACAGTAACTCTAATTACATATATTATTAATTAACATGTATTGATATTGGTCAGGGTACATCAAGGTACATTTTTTATTGGTTAAATCTCACAATGTTAATTATATTATAGACTGCTGTTAGTATCTGTTAGAGCTCTTAGGAACTGAACCATTCATTTGCCAAGTATAAGGCTCTAAATAATTGAATATGATGTTCTTATACTATCCCATAACAGTAAAATAATAAATTGCACTGCAGCTTCTCTATATGAAAAGAATACAGACAGTAGAATTACATAAACTATCACATTTTTTTAACAACATGTTTTCAAGAGGTCTCAGTTTTAACCCTTTAATTGGGCAATTAGTATAAGTTAGGAAAAACCATTGCTAAATGAATGCCAGGCTCTTTACTGCCTGTCTAATTGGAGGCATATGCATAATTGCATGGATGACTGTATTTAAAGATATAAATGGCTTTCATTTCTTAAATTAATAATCACATTTCCAAACCCTTACAGGAATACTTCATACAATGCATTTTCTGTATCTGTTAATAATCCCATTATGTGTTCTTAACAGCCCTTTAATGTTATTACTGTTTCTGTACTCGTGGGTATTTGGCATGTTTAAGTCACCAGTATATTATTTTAGCTTTTAGGGCATAATCTCTGAGCAAACCTGAACAAGGTGGAGTTTCTGTTGAGGCTAGCATAAAAATGAACACTAGAGGTGTGGACCAGTCATTTCTTCCCCCCTGAGACAGCTTGCTAAAGATTTACAGGGGTCCCCCCTGGGGCTGTCCTGGTAAAAGCACGGCTGCTTGGTGTGCAGGGTGGGTTCACATCCTGGCTGTGTGAAATTACAAAACTTGTGTTGAATTGGCTCTAGCACGCTTGTTGGTTAGGGAGACAAAACTGTCAGGGACTGTTTTTCTTATCACACAATAACAGATCCTAATAGCCCTGTGCCTGGTGAGCTCATTAGGCACCTGCACAGCTGGCCTGTGTCCTCTAGAGGCTGGTAGTTTGGTCTTGTGATCGTAAGATGCCCACTGACCATTAGTCCTTCTGTTCTGTGGTTTCTATTTGCAAGCAGAAAAAAATTCACAAACTTGCTGTTTCAGGCTTACTCACAAATAGTACAAAAAACTAAAATATGCAATTGTGACTTTAAATACCAATGAGTGCAGAAACTGTAGCAAACTGTAGTTTGTATACTGTATACTGTAGTATATTTAATATACTAAATTAAATATTATGCAAATGTAACTGGACTGGGCACGAACTGCCCAGCCAACAATCTGCCCAGCTCAGTGCAAGACAGCATATTAACTGCTGTGCAAAAGAGTCGGGCTCGTTTGCATTCGTGGTTATAGAGCTTCTCATCTCACAGACGGGACGGAATCAGTAACAGCAGGGCATCACCCAACATTGCTTGTCACACAAATTAAATATTGACACCCTCTGTTTAGATATTTAATATATCTATCAATGTTATTCCCCTGAATAGCAAGATTGGTTTTGATTCAGTATATTAAAACTGGGTACTGGATAACTGAGCATCTATTGAGAAGAGTTGCAAAATATTTTCCCCAGACTGGTGCAAAAAGCTTGTACATGCTGTGATAAGTTGTCTCGACACTTTCTTTACTAAAATTATTTTATGGATCAATTGTACACAAATATATATTTTCACTGAAAACTTTAACAAGTGGCAATACATTGAGACATCTGTATGATTGAGTGAAACGTATGTGCACCAGTGTATTGCTTCAGTTTATCAGAATAAAAATAGAAGGGCTGTCATTTATAAAAGTGGATTTCAAACCGGCACATCGCATGAACCTCAAATGTTTCGAATTTCATTAAACAAGAAAGCTGATACAACTGGGTTGGGATCATCTTTTGCTATCTCACATGCAGGTGTCTGTGAGCAGGTTATCAAAATCTATTAATCCCATTATAAAAACTAAAACAATATATCTGTCTTGGATCTGTCTTTAGGATCTGTAAGGCTGCTATTAGGGCTGTCACTTGTGCATCATTCACTTATTTTCCTTTTAATCTAGTCCCAGTGGATCAGAAAGATGTTCCAGCGGTATCTAAATTATGTCCTTGTTGTTTTTTCCAGTGGCCTCCCCAATGCACTGAAGCGTCTTCAAATTGCTCTGTGACAGTTGTTTTTAAAGCTTGAATGAAAGAGGCTGCCTCCATTATATTAAATTAAGCTTGTCCTTGGTCAGCAGCCATAGCCTTTGTTAGATGGGCTACATTTAGAATTGTTAGCCTTATTCATTTTAAAGTTACAGTGTCCTGAATTATTTTTAATATGATTATTTGCTGACTGATTATTCCATACTCTTCTGTACTGTCCACTTTATCACATATATATCCTGTTGAATATTTCCTCTCAGCTGGAGGCACACAAGCTTCTTCCCTCGTTGAAGCGTTCTTGCTTCAAATTATGAAACTAAACACCCTCTGCACATAGATCTTCATCTTATGACAGGGGCAAGAGCCCCCAACGCAGATATTCTGATTCCAAGCCACGACATGTTGCCCCACCCCATATACATACGATCAGAGAAGTGAAAGTTACTTTCAGGAGTGCCACACTCCACACCATCAATGCTCCCCTAGTCCTCCAAGACAACCAGTGTCATGTGCAGTTTTCAGAACCCCACAATCAGGGAAACCCACAATCTCAGCTTCTTTAGCTTCCGAGGCCCATAACCGGGAACCAGCAGTGGGACAAGACCATGATGACAACATTCATCTGCTTTATGTGATAAAAATCATTGGAGATCAGGAAGTGCACATTTTTCTAGATGCTGGATCTGCAACAGTCCATTGCTGCACTTAAAAACTGTCCCTTGAAGAAGAGTAATTTACTAGCGCAAGCACTTACAAGAGACTCTTTAAATGTTCTAGGATCAATAACCATTACCTTGCGGCTTGGACAGGAAACCTGCACCACAGATGTGTATGTGATTCGAAACTCTAATCAGTGTGCATTACTTGATTGGGATTTTTTTTTAAAACACATGGAGTTGTTATTGATGCACATAATAAACACTTCAAAATTTAGAATCAAACAGTGCCTTTGCTCCACTCCCAGCAGTCTGCACCCTTCTGTTGTAATGTGGAAATACTTTCACCAGCTACGATGCCATCAATGTCCTGTTGTGACTCTGCATATAATGCACAGTTCACAGCATACCTCTGTAAAGCACTTTGTGATGGTTGTCCACTATAAAATAAATATATTATTATTATATATTATTATTATTATTATTATTATTATTATTATTATTATTATTATTATTATTCACTGACAGAGGTCATTGTCACTGCATGCATTGATCCACCATTGAGATGTAATAATGTGCCAAATACATACTGTAATATGTTAGAACCACACCTCATGTTAGATTGTGGACTTGCTGTTGCCCATAAGTATCTCATCTGTAGAAAACAGAGTCACTGTGGTTCACTTGCTCAACCCTACTTACCAAGATGCGGACATTCCACGCCATATCAAAGTGGGACAGTTTTATGCCATTCGCAATGTGCTTTCCGATACCTAGACTTGTAGATTAATCAGCTGTTAATGTGCCTCTAGTCACTAAGATCTCCAGTGATGTCTTACCTGCTGTCACCCACCCTGATGAATTGCTCAGCCCTGCAGAAGTCTCAAGTACAGAAACTGCTACGAGAACACAAGAAGTTTTACGCTCTGGACCAAGATATGTAGGGCAGACTGAACTTGTTAAGTACCAAATACGCACGTATGATGTTCCACCTATACAGCAGCACACATATCACACTTCACCGTAATTAACCGGCAGGTTCAACAGCCCTAACTGAACCCAGTCAAAGTCTGTGGGCAACACCAGTTCTACTAGTTAAGAAAAAAGATGGATCTCATCGTTTTTGCATCGCTTACAAAAAGTTAAATTATTTTACAATCAGAGATGCTCATCCACTACCTAGAGTAGACGACAGCCTTGACGCTCTTGCTGGGTCCACCCTATTCAGTACACTAGATAAGTCAAGTGGTTACTGGCAGATCCGGTGGAAAAGGAGGACAGAGAGAAGACTGCCTTCACAACTGGGCTTGACTAATGCTCCCCCAACTTTTCAACTTTTACTAGAGGTTGTTCTACATGGCCTCCATTGGAGCAAAACATTAGTGTATCTGGATGACTGTGAGAGGGGAGTGATCTAGACTGGCCATTGGGCGCATGCATGAGTGTGAGGAGTTCAGATACCCTGTGTGTTCCCACGCTGTCAGGCAATGCTTGGTTGACAGGAATCAGCTGTGAGGAATTTGGCTAATGTTCTGTCATTGGCTGGGGGGTAGGACTATTTGGGGTGTATGACTGAATAAAAAGGCACTGTTTTGTATCTTCTCTGGCTGATGCAGGTAGTACGGGGGAGTGTGACTTCACAGTGCAATTCTGTCCTAAAAAGGGGAAAACGAGAAACTCTGGAGCAGCGAGTCGGAGAGACAGCACGACAGCTCCAGTGTGAGATCCAGGACCAATGGTGCAAGCAAGCCACACACTAATGATTCTTTCAGTTCAACTATTTTAGATAGTTAGCATAGCAGGACTGAGCCATCCCACAGTACACAGGAGAGGGTATAGAGCAGTGCCTAATTCTCTGGGTTTCCACCGCTAGAGGGAGAAACGAGCCGCGGTTGAAAATAAAAACCTGCAACCTTTATTTAGTAGTTTTTCCTTAAAGTCTTTTTTTTCCTTTTTCCTTTCGCCTTCTCCTTATTCGTTTTTGTTTTCACACCTGTGTGTGTGTGTGTGTGTTGTCTGGAAATGGGGCACAATACCATTGCTGATAAGAGTGCCTGAAACTATCATAGAAGCCCCTGCCAGCGGAGCACAGATTAATAAATCTGGACGCCGGTGCCGACGTTTCATCATTAACCCTTTGTGTCTGCCTTGTGTTTTCCCACATCCCTTTCACAATGACATAATTGTCTTCGATAACACCTTTGATCATCACCTTAACAGTTTAAGAGATGTGTTACAGCAGCATCCAGTTAAATGTCAACTTTTCCAGCAGTCTGTAGTCTTCTTAGGACACATGGTTTCTATAAAAGGAATTCAGCCAGACCCCAAGAGCGTTAATAAAGTTCGGAGATGGCCAAGTCAAATGACAATAACTGAAGTTTGTGTATTTATTGAACTCTGTTCATATTATAGAAAGGTTTTTCAAGGCCGCTCCACTACACAATCTGATGAGAAAGCATGTTCCCTTTACTTGGACTAGAGAATGTGAGGATGCATTCCTATTTTTTCAGCATGTGCTGTCGCAGCCACCCACACTGTCTAATTCAGACATTGAGAAACCATTCATCCTATATACAGACTCTTCTGACAATGCAATTGGATCTGTTCTTGCACAAACTCAAGATGGACTTGAAAAAGTCTTGGCCTGTGCCACCATGTGTTGACACTTACATAATCCAGATGGTCCTGCTTTCGATTGTGAATTTCACTTCAGCCAGCAACATCCAAATATATATATATATATATATATATATATATATATATATATACACACACACACACACACACACACATATATATATATATATATATATATATATTAGAGAGAGAGAGAGAGAGAGAGAGAGAGAGAGAGAGAGAGAGAGAGCGACCTAGCTCACACCACATAGATGCAAGAAACAAAACCACCTCTTCTAAATGTATCTCTTTTTCCTCAGCTTTCATCTGAGCCATCCCAGGAGATTCTCACAACAGTGTCTAAAGTGCTGGAGAGATGGAAGATGGATGAAGCTGGTTCTTGTAAATGGGGATGAATCTGTTTGATTTCACCCTTACAGTTATGGAGAGCGATGCAGGAAATGAACACACAAATAGCAAAATAAGGAAAATAAGTGGTACTACAGTAATAACCAATATGAATGTGCTGTTAGTCAGATGTATTTCATTCCATTAACACTCTCTCATGTACGAAGCCTAGGAGTATTGGACGGGTCGGTTTGGAAGGAAGGCCTAAGGACACGCCTGCTCTGTAAAGCACAATAATAACTCCACAGGGACGGCATAAGTCTCAGTCACTGGGTTTCAGATATATCTGTGGATGTGATCATCAGGTAAGTGTTGATGTAGCTCATGGAAGAAGTTGCATTGGCTCATTGAAAATCTGTAGCAGTAGATTAATGTCACAAAACATTCACCATTTCAATGCAGGCAACAGTTTGTAGAAAATATTTTGATGATCAAGGGCTTCCTAACAGACCATACTGGTGTATTTACATGGTTTAGAATCCTTTTTCAGCCAACTGAACACTTTAAAGGTTTTCAAAAATGTTATCAAGCACAAAAATACATCATGTTATAAACTTTAAAAAACTTTGCGGTCCATTTATTCAGCGCTTGTCAGGAGTGTCAGGTCCAATTTATTTTCACATGCGCTGTTCATTTTACATGTGCTGTTTAAAATTTTTTTTTTCAGAGTAAAACATGTTTAAAAGGCACTGAATCGCAAAGGTACACTCAGTACTGCATCTCAAGCCAAGCCCTACCCTTGTTCGCTGTGTTTTTCACATACCTCTTTATAGACATGCATAGTGATAAATCCTCTCCTGATCACTCATTTTAGCACCAAACTCCTCAATAATGCAATCCAAGTCATTATTTTATTACTATAACATCTCAAAAAGCTCTGCAAATGTCTGTGATATTATTTTAGCGCTGGATGCAGAAGCAGCTATCTCCTTTGCTTATGTCCGTGTTATCCAAGTGGTGCATGGGGCTATCAGATACCCTTATTTATTTATTTATTTATTTTTTGGCTTCATTCAGCTCCTATCAGTCTCATTCGGCCATTGAAAGGTTTTCTCGGCTTTTTCCAGAGAAAAAACGACTAGAGACCTTTGCTTTACGTCTTTTTGATGATGTCAGACCGGTTTCGACATGGGACTGGAAAGGGAAAATTGTAATGTCGGACCTGGTTCGACATAGGACCGCAAAGGGTTAAGGTTTTATGAATAGGGGCCACTGAAACCCATTCACAGTGTAAATGCTGCCAATTGTCAGTGATAAGGGCATCTCTGCAGACTGGGAGCATGTACGGCTCTGTGTTGAGTGACTGTGTGGTTGAGTGATGCTGCAAGTCTGCAGTGATAGTCTAGTGTTACATGATCTGATTGCTTGGGATCTGGTTACAGAGAAATCTAATCACATAAAGCCATGTAAATGTACTGAGTGATAAACCTGTTTAATTTCCAAAGAACCACATTAGATTCATAATATGCAATCTTATTAGTCTTAGGTGAACTCAGGGTTCACATGCCAGAGGTCAGATGTTACACATTAATAACTGGGGACAATCTGATGCAGACGATGCTACAAACAGAACATTTATAGAAATTAATTTCTTATCCCCCTGTTGTTTAACCTAGGGACAGCTAAAATAAAGGTCAAAAAAGCAATTAATTAAAAACATGGAAGGTGTTCTTCTTTAATCATACTAAATTGTATTAAAAGGTTTGTTAAATATAACCAGCTTAGCTTATCAGTGCAAAGCACAAAACATGAAAGACTTCACTTGCAGACCAATTGAATGGGTTACAGCTAGGGGATAAAACAGTTGATTCTTAATGCCAAAATGCAGCTGCAAGACAAATTAATTTTCAGTTTCTAGATGAAGATATGCATGTTAACATGGGTACCTCTAATATTGAATGATTGCACAAAATAATATCTACATTGCAGCTTATTGACACTTTTGTGCAGAAAATTAGGGGCTGAAATGATTTAAAGATGCATTGCATTTTAAATCTGGCTCTTCCCATCCCACATGAAGAGGAGTGGAGGACCCTTCATCTTCATTTTGTATCATTGCCAAAGATGTGGTCTGTTGTTCATGGGCATGAACTCTCAAGATTGGTGGATCTAGTTTGCCATCGTGCCAACTGAAGTTGTTTTGCATAAATATTCAAATGCACACCTATGACTGAGCAGCAAAAACACCAATAATTATATAATGTGGTCATGTTTTTTAGTATTATTATTATTATTATTATTATTATTATTATTATTATTAGTAGTAGTAGTAGCTCATCTGCCAGTGCTTTGGCCGCATGTTCTGGCCTCTGCGTTTGGCGCAGGACTGTTGCTCGTCCTGCCTGGGCAGCTTTACCCTGCACTGGTCACATTGGTGGAACCCAACAGAGGACCCAGTCGACTGTACCGACATGGCTTCACAGACGAAGCTGCTGCGCACGGTGCCGATAGTAGTGCGGTCGGTGCCAGGCTGTAGACTCTTTAAAGCGATTCAATGGTGCTGAATCAGTTGTTGCTGGGATCAGTGTCGAGGAGAGAGCCGTTGGTGCCGAGTGGTCGGTGCCGGTATCAGTGTCAAGGAGAGCGCTGTCGGTGCCAAGTCAATCGGTGCCAAGGTCGGTGCCAGGCTGTAGACGGCTCCGAAGATGGTCAACCGGTGCCGAGTTAATCGGTGCTGGGATCGGCGTCGAGGAGAGCTCTGTCAGTGCCGAACAGTCGGTGCCGAATGGACCTGTTCCAAGGTCGGTACCGATGGTAAGCACGGTCGGTGCTGGGCTGTAGGTGACGCTGAAGATGTTTACACTGGTGCCAAGTCAATCAGGGCCAGGTAGGCACTATTTTTCTCAACCTCAAAAGTCGGCGGGAAAACCGCAGTCGATGCCGGGGTATGCAGCCGATTCAGCTGGTGTGGTCGCCACGGGCAAGTGCAGCCACACTAAGTGAGCCCGAGGCTTGAGAGGAGTGCTAGGCCCGAGCTGTTTTTTTTTTTTTCTGGTCGTTGTGCCCGATTAAATCGCCGTAGAGGGCGACGCCACAAGCCCACAGAGTCTTCTTACAGGACCACAACAGCTCCCCACACGGTATATCAAACTACACGAGGCCTCGTGTAGTGAAAAAGAGTAATGGCCGCTCGCCAATCTCGCAAGAGGGGTCAAAACCAGTTCTAGTCAATAAATTGACATAAGAATCAGACGAGAGCACTCTTAATGCTCAAGAGCGCGATTCTACCGTGGATGAAATAAATTAGGAGGTCGAAACCAACAAATCAGCCAAATGTCGTACAAGAAAGCACAAAGCAATCTGTGACCTGTCTCAGTGGAGTGAGAGAGAAAATGGCGATATGTTACTGTGAGGACGTCCCTCTTCAATAGGAGGTGGGAGGGACTTTCCTCTCACAGCAGGGCCCTTATAGGGCACCTTTTTATATATGCTCAGTGATTGATGGTCAGAGAGGGCTCTTTCCGATTCGGTAATGGTTGTCATTCAATTGAAAGGGAACACATTTGTGATGAAATTTGGTTGGGGCATTCTTTAGTACAGGTTATTTTATAGCAGCAGAATATGGAGGTATAAACAGGTTATCTGTCTGTCATTGGCACACATGTTTTTCTAAAGAAATTATTATCTGATTGTGATGGAGAGTGTGAGGCAGAAGTAATTATATTAGCAATTACTAATAAAGTTACCCAGTTCAAATCCCAGCTCAGCCACTGACTCATTGTGCGAGCCTGAGCAAGTCACTTAACCTCATTGTGCTCCATCTTTCAGATGAGATGTTGTTGTAAGTGACTCTGCAGCTGATGCATAGTTCACACACCCTAGTCTCATTTCTTGTAAAGCACTTTGCTATGGTGGTCCACTATGAAAGGCACTATATAAAAATAGATTACTAAATATTAACTAGCAGTAACTAATTTTGTTTAACAATAGAACTGTATATATATGGTGAGTAATTTTAGGATTATACTATTAAGAAAATGTTTTTAAAAAATAATTTCAGTGTACAATTAAAAGAAAATACAAATTCAACATCACCATGTTTAGCAGTTAACAAATTACTTGCTAGCAGAAAGCATTACTTTCCCTCATTCATGATGGAACTTTGGTTTTAATTAATTAGAAAATATAATTTTTCCATTGTAAATATGGAATCTAGTTATATAAAGCTGATAAATGGATACCGATGTGTAATACATAAAAAAAACCCTCAACGTTAATACAAATCCCTAGACCTTTGTTCCAAAGCATTATTCTTTAGAACGCAGTCAAACCAATAAAGTAAGGCTGACACTGACCTGAAGCTTTTACACAAGGCAGCTCCCTCTGAAGCTAATGGAACTCCTTTATCAATGTGAGTGCCACTTAGAGACAGTATTCATATGCTGAGCACAGGAGAAGTCGCCCTGGATTGTAGCAACCACCTTACCATGGTTTACCTCTAAAAATAAGTGATAAATAAGTATTTTACTGTACTTTATATTTATAATACATAAGGTACAGATGCAATATTATTTTACATGGTCTAATAATTAACAAATAAACAGACATTGAACTCATTTACATATTGTAAACGATCCTCGCACTCACGGAGTTCGTTGCCCCTTTAAAATAGACCCAGGACACAGAAACGGAATTGCTTTAGCGCTGACGCGCACTTTTAATAAACATAAAACAAAACAGAAATAAACACCTAACCCCGTTTTGGAGCTCTCACTATACACCAGCCGATCCCTGACTCACACACAGGACGGCTAAGCCGTTTACCTGCCAAACACCAAAACACAAACGGGCTTCTCTCAACACTCTCTTCAATACTACTGGACACACACGTAGTCGGGCTCTTCACTCAGCAACCCCGATCAGTCTGGCTGCCTCTCTTAAATACCCTGCACCTGTCTCTAATTTATAATTACGACCAGGTGCAGAGGATTAACTAAATCATTAAAACAATTACACAATTAAACCCCATAACACCCAAATGTGCATTCTCACAAGGTTTTTAGCAGGGAAGGATTTTAACCCCCTCCCTGGTACCTTACAATATTTACCCAGATCTCATAACACAGCTTGCCAGGGCTTGCTTGTGCCCTAAAATGAGACTTCCTACACACTAAAGGGTCCCCTTTAAATTGTCACGTGGTGCACTTCAAGGCCGTCTGCTTTTGCCATCTGTCTTTCCTGCTCCAGCAATCAATATTAAACCCAAAATTGTCTAACTAACTTAAGTAACTCTAAAACCCAAATACTAACTCAATCTAAAACCCAGTTAATTTTGTAAACTATAGTTTCTCGAAAAAAGTGTATGTTTCTCCAACACTAAGAATTCTCCACTCAAAGCTCAAAGCCCGGTAAAGGCTGATTCAGACAACAATTCTAATAACGTTATTCTGCAGCAACATAAGCACTCAGAATGATTGCACACCATTAACAGTATAAAAAAAAAACATTTACAATTACACTGGAAACGACTTGCTCTTGGAATAAATAGTATTACTCAACACATTGTGGAAATGTCAAGGCTATTGATCCAGCACCTCTAGGAATACAGGTTGATTAGACAATGTCAGGTGACATGTGTATGCCCTTTGATCATGGTTTTATTGTTATTAGATACAAAGTAACCAAGTCCATTGGTGCTACATCTTAAACATTTATATCTTTAAATTCCAGTGTTTTATTTTATTCCAATTTGCTAGACATTCTACCTGAATGTTCTGCGGTCATCTACCGCAATGTAGTGGCCACTAATGCAGTTTCTGATTGATGCATGAAAGTTCTGTAGTTTCTTAATATAATGGCCTGGGGCATTTTGCAAGGTAATAATGGCACTCCCGAGTCAATAAAGCCACTGGAGGTTATTACCAAGGAGAACCAAACTTGCCACCATGATTTGCAACATTTCTTGTCTGAAACTGAAAATATTTTATCCCAAAGGATTGGCTGCTAGGTACTACTGGAAAATGACCAGCCCCTACATAGAAAATGCGTAGTTAATTTACATTTATTTAGAATGCATAGGTTTTTTTTATGTATTCTGATTGGTCCAAATCATTATGTGTACTAAATATATGAATGCACACTGAATAATGCGTTTTTGACCCAGATGGCCTTCCAAAATGTTTAATCTAGTAACAACCCTAATTAATATACAACAAATCCTATTCTTACCAATCATGGTCATTCTCGTAGACAAACACCACACACTAAAGAATTATTTAACCATTGTATACCTTGCACCAAGTGACGTCACATTTCAGGATACCGGAATCTCAATTTATATATCAACGATGAGAAGGAACCTGCCGTGATCACTGCTGGGTCCCGTTATGTTTAGCTTCAGCACAGTACAGTTCAACAGTAAGTTTTCACTCATTTCTGGCACATGAAGAGACCAGAATAATTTGGCTGAAAAATACTGGGGCAAGATTAACATGGAAGAGGGGGTCTTGGTCTCAGTTCAGCTCCTCCTACATGGCAGAAAGCAACAAAGGAAGCTGGTAGTCAACGAGGTGCAGAAGCAGGAGGAGAGGATGAGGTGCATAAAGGCCATTTCCCAGGCCAAGCAGGGAGAATGGATGAGATGGGGCACCTGAGATTGCCACCACTAACCTATGAACAGATATTGTCTTGTAGTCTGGATCAGCACGCCTTGCTCACCTGGTAGAGTTAACAGTGACATGGGAGGATGCTGTGGATGAGGCTTATGAGAGGAAGAAACTTCGGTAAGCTCAACTACCTGCTGAAGCAGAACAGAGAGGATGGAGAGTCCAGGTTTACCTAGTAGAGGAGGGTGATCGATGATTTGTGGCACACTCTACAACCCGGTTTCTCAGAGGCGTCGGATTCAGAATCCAAGAGTTGCATTGCACAGTGAAGAACTTATCTGAAGCAACAGAAAGGAGAAGCAACTGGCTGTGGTTGAGATGGAAAGATTCTGCCTGGGGGACAATGCTGATGTAAGGGTAAGTAAGCTGGGTTGAGTTGAGTGGGGGACGGAGGGGGGTGATGCCGGGATGTCAGAATCACTGTTGAGCCCACTTGAGGTGTCGTGGGCTAGTTGATAAAACACAGAGGATGGAAGATGCCCACTTGAAGACCCCTGAGATGTACTCTACTTAGCTCAAGCTATGCTGTTGTCATGCTGATGCACTGGGGAGACCGCACTGTGGTTGATCCCCGGAGCCAACATCGCAGCCGTTGTGTGTGCTGAAGCTCTCGGGAGGCAAAATAAGCTGATCCCTGGAGCCAGCATTACACTTCAGCCATCAACACCAGGCAGAAGGATATCTACATCATCAGATGGAAGCAAATGCAAATGGATGGAGATGCAGACAGTTCCCATTAGTTTACTGTAAAGCTATGTCTTAGTTGGTGCTTATCTTGACAAGAGCCGAGTTAAAATCAGCATGAAGTTTTAACATCTACTCTTATGTAACGGAAATCATGCACTATAGCCACTATATGATTGTTACCTTTATTAAAAATGTGCATGATTAATCCACTGATTAGTCAAACAATGCCAATAAATTAACTGATCAAAGTGTGTAGTCGAGTAACAACCCTAATTAATATACAACAAACCTTATACATACCAATCACGGTCATTCTCGTAGACAAACACCACACGCTAAAGTATTATTTAACCATTGTATACCTTGCACCAAGTGACGTCACATTTCAGGATACCGGAATCTCAATTTAAGTTTCAGCACAGTACAATTCAACAGTAAGTTTTCATTCATTTCATATGCATGAAGACATGAGAAAAATGTGGCTGAAAAATATTCCAAGAGATTAATTCAGTGACAAAACACAGTATATATATATATATATATATATATATATATATATATATATATACACACACACACACACACACACACACACACACACACACACACACACACACACTGAGTGTACAAAACATTAAGAACACCTACTATTTTCATGAAATACACTGACGAGTTGAATCCAGGTGAAAGCTATGATCCCTTATTGATGTAACGTGTTAAATCCACTTCAATCAGTGTAGATGAAGGGGAAACAGGTTAAAGAAAGATTTTTAAGCCTTGACACAATTGAGACATGGATTGTGTATGTGTGCCATTCAGAAGGTAAATGGACAAGACAAAAGATTTAAGTGCCTGAACGGGGTGTGGTAATAGGTGCCAGATTCACCAGTTTGAATGTGTCAAGAACTGCAATGCTGCTGGGTTTTTCATGTTCAGCAGTTTCCCGTGTGTATCAAGGATGGTCCACCACCCAAAGGACATTCAGCCAATGGCAGGCCAGTAGTCAAAAATGGCTCATTGATGAAAGAGGCCAAAGGAGGCTGACATGAATAGTGCAGAGCAACAGACGGGCTACAGTTAGTCCAGAACAACATTGGTGCCGAAAGACCCATAAAAGAATGCACAACTCGAATAGGGTATTGCTGCCGACGACCTGACAGAGTTCCACTTCTTTCAGCAAAACACAAGAAACTGCGGTTGCAGTGGGCTAAGGAAAAAAAACACTGGACACTGGAGGATTGGAAAAACATTGCTTTTCATTATGTTCACATTTGCAGACCCAGAAACCGAAGGGTATATAAGCAGTGCTTAATTTGTGGCGGAGCTGAGCTAGGGTACCTCTCAATTAGAAATCGCTGTAAGTGATGTAGTCAAAGAGATGGGAGCTATTAACCATTTCAAAATACTAAGGGACAAGCTCTGTGCGCTTTATAGAACACCTGGCAAAAATTGAATGGAGCTTAAAGAATGTGCTGACAGTTTAGACATTCAACTGTGCAAAACTGGCAGAATCTTAGATACTAGGTGGGTGGCATCGAGCTTTAGAATGGTAGACGCTGTGTGGAAAAGTTATCCTGCTCTTCACAAATATTTCACCTCTGCAGCAGAGAATGACTCACGGGACAGTATGTCTCATCAAAGCTACTTTGGCAGGGCCAAGCGCTTTTGTTTACCAATCTCAGCCTCATGTGCAATGCTTTACAAGAATTGTCGGAACTGTCAGTTGAGCTTCAAAAGAGGGACTGTACAATTATTGAAGCACATCGAGCAATCTTCAGGGTGGGTGTTTGAGGTCATGGCAGAGCAGCCTGGAAGATACATCCAACTGAGTCAGAGGGGAATCGAGGAGAACTTTTTTGAGGGGGTGACTCTAAATGCAGGAAATCCCGGCAACAAGAAGCTTTGCCAGAGGCAGTTTTTACGTAGTTTGGTGAGGAACATGGAAGATCTCACGTTGTTCAGGACAGGTGCCAGACAAAACAGGATACTGCAAGCTGATCGAGGAATTAAAGGTGCTTTACAAGCAATACTGCCCGACAAGTCAGGTGCATTGTACGAGCAAACTGAAGTGGAATCTCTTTGCAAGCACTTCGGCATTGACTGTCCACGTACGACTATATGGGCATACAGGCAGTTCAGGGAAAGTAATGGACAAGACCTCCAAAGTGAATTGACCTATTTGTGAAAGTCAACACTATTGCAATCTCTAGTGCAGAGTGTGATCGTGGCTTTTATCAGATTTGCATCTCAATCTGTGCTGCCCTGCATGTCTCCACCATAGTATCACTGCTCTTTCTGAACCTTGTCGGCCCACTTCTGACAAAACTCAACCCTGTCCCCTATGTGAGGTCTTGGATTGCTAAAGGACACAGAAGTGCTACGGACACAGAAAGCAAATCCAGAAAGAGGGAGGAGAGGCAAGAGGACATGACTGTGTTATGGACTTTTCTGGAGGAACAGACCCGGTAAGCCCACTACATTTTCCCTTGATTTGCACACCTGCTCATACCTTTTTTTTTAACCAAAAATGTGTTATGAAAATGTTAATAATGAATAACATGAGAATGTTATCTTTAAAATGATGTATTTATGTCAATAGTCGTTATCCATGGGCTATAGTAAGATTCTGAAACCTCACGGAAGCAACGACAGGTCCATCAGAGTAGAAATGTTTTAAAAATACAGTAAGCCTAATAGCATATGATTATGGTATTTGAAATTATTTAATTTATTTATTTTTACTACAGAGGCTGTTGAACAGAACGTAAAACAAACAGCTTTCAGAAACCAAACTGGAAAGTCAGCCCAGATAAAAGGTATTCCTGTCTGAAGTTAAATCAGTACTACATGATCTAGCACAGCCACCTCGCTTCAGCCTGCTGCTTACTTTTTTGCAGATGCAATTTTAGACCCGAATAGCCACGTTTTCTTTGTTTTGACTAGGTATTAATAAAATAGGTTATTGGATGGGTCAAATAAAATGACAACAAACTTGCTGCATACATTGCCTTCATTAAAGTATGCCAGATGCCCTTAGGTAATCAAGTTTTGTGGTTGTTTTTAATCAATTTCCACAGCTGTGTAATTTGGCAAAACTTTGCATTAACTTCCAAACAATTCAGTGGATGCAGAGCGTGCAATCTCAATGTATGGGCAAGTCAACTGCAGGGAGATGCTGCATGCTTGCCTTTAACAAATGACAGCACTCTGAAGGGCATATAAAACAAATCAAAAACATACTATGCTAAAGAAAGCTTTTGGTTTGCAAGCCTCATTTCACAGAAGCAGCGTCTTTGTGATTATGTGTCTGCTGCAAGGATTTGGTTTGTCAAAAGAAAGTTGTAGTGGAAAGGACCTAGGAAGTGCTAGTAAACTGTATCAATGGGTTCCTTAAAGAATTCTTCAACCAAGTATGGTAGCAAATGTCGGGGTATACAGTATTGATCTTAAAAGTGGAAAATCTTAATATCACTGACATTGAAATGAATTAGAAATATACTGCATATGTTGTTACTGATAGAAATGCACTAAAGAAACTGGCCTGCACTGTTGATGAGTCCTGTTTCAGTTGAATTAAAGCAATACACTGTTTAAATTAATTGAATACACTATCATATTTTAAAATGAAAATACATGTTTGATATAACAAGTGCTTCTTTCAAAAGTGCACATGTGAGACCTGGAAGTGAATGTCGGGTACGATTTATGGAAGTACTGTATTTAATTAACAAGTTGAAAAAATAGGTAACCATTACCCTGCAACACTCTGCCCCTAGTGGATGTAAGACACAACACTTTTCTTTTTTTCTATGTGATGTTTGCTATTGGTGTATTTGCTACATCCACCAAAGTGGTTGTACTGTGGTCTACCATCTGTACTGGAAGGGCAGACATGCTTCTGTGAGCCCAACCAAAGCCACTGGTGTGCTGTAAACTTTTTTAAAAGGTCATCAGTGTGTGACGATTGAAACAGAAAATGATTCAAAATTAATATGATATTTTGTGCTCATACCAAATAGCTTTTGAAGAAGCAAGGGGCTTCAAATTACAACTTTTATTTATTTTATTTTTTTACTGTCCATTACCTTTTTATGGTGTGTGCATTCTGAGTGATTCTTGCTGCAATTCAAAAGTATTGTTATTTCTTTTTAGTCTGTAGTGAGATGTTTATAGTTCAGGGGTTGCTATGCAGTTCTAACCACCTGCCATATATCTCCCTTATAAAAGTTTACCATATAAAAAGCATGGCAGACTGTAATGCAAAGTGAAAGCATGGTAAAGTGTTTCAAAGCCCAGAGAGGTACAGAAAAGCATATGAAACACCATGGCAAACTAGCATAGTATAATCATGGGAAAACTGCAAAATGACTTAGCAAATTGATTGTGGTACTCTGTTATATGTAGGCTAGATCAAGTGTCTTCATATTTTGTAAGCACCAGCGCCCTCTAGTGTACAGCAGTCAATTGCCACTTGAGTCAAAGTGGCAGATTGCCAGATGACGAGACTATAGAGAGACTGTGGCTGACCTAGCCCATGTTGCATATATCTATGACAGGCAAAAGTAACTGAAGTGCAGCTCCCAAACGCAGATGAAAGCATCTTGACACACACGTCTTGCAAAAAGAATATTCCGAATGATTGACAACATCATGAAAAGGTAAGGGGACAGTAAGCAAAACCTAAGGAAATACATTTTGACTGTATTATTTGGTGCTACTGCATAATTCATTGGTGATTACTTCATTTTTCTATTCTTGCCTTATGTAAGCTTGGAAGAAAGCAGTGAGCCCATTGTGTTTCCATCCCCCAGAGCATGCTTCCTTTCCCTGGAAATGCATTTGCTTGGCACTACATCACTCTGTGAGTCAAGTAGGCTTCAAGCTCTGTTACAGCAGCCCAGGAACCAAAACAGAATTTTTTTGTAGTGAATTTGGAATTATTTATCTGCAATAGAACGTTCCATGATTAGAATGTATTACCCTGATTTTGTCATTCCACAAGTTATTTGAAAGTTCAGTCTGTGCGTATTTCTGTTTTTTTTTTTGTTTGTTTTGTTATATTGATAACATTTTAATATTTCAGATGTTATTTATTTATTTACTGTCCCCTCCTTCTTAGTTAATTTGTTCAGGAGCTGCTCTTCTAGCTGCCTGCTTTACATACAAGCAGTTTTGTTTTTTAACCCAAAGCGGTGCTCTTGGTGGTGCTGGAGCTTACTGACAGAAACACACTTTTGTTGATCTAGCCTATGGTACATATGTCTATGATAGGCAACTAGAGCTGAAGCACAGCTCTTTAACACTGAATTAAACAATAAAAAACCACTTTTTGTTGGGAAAAAAAGAACACAAAATTTATGAAAATGTAACGTTGTCTAGAAATGTAGAAAAAAACCCCCAGAAAGAACAGACCTTTGTATAACTATATTTATACAGACACCAATGTTAGATACATTCTCAGTAATGAAGGAGTACTGGCTACAAAACACCAACCATTGTTGGAAAGTAACACATTACATGTAATGTAATGGGTCATTCTTCAGCTAACACATTACATTCTCAACGTTTCAGTATGTTTAACATACCTTTGTCAAGGGAAAGTGTGTTTGAAAACAAACAGTGAAGGCATGTGTAGGCTTTTGATCCCTTGGCAACAACACTGACATTTCTATTTAAATCTATTAATGTGTTTGTGATGCCATTTACTACATAGTTAATGATGTAACAATCTGCTATTCCATAGTTGGGAGAAATACTATATTCATAAAATGAAATGGTTGAAATATAACCAAAAATGTATTTATTTAAAAAAGAAGTGTAGAATTATAACAACAACATCAAGATGCTTTAAAACAAAAACACGTGATTTAGTTTAATTGATTTATTTTTCCAATAAGTAAAAACACCCTTGGCATTGCCTTTGTATTTTAATTAATATTTAGAAATTGTATTATGAGGTCTTATTTTCCTTTCGTTTTGTATTGTATTGGTATATTTTATTGAGCAAATAAAAAAATAATAATAATAATAATAAAAACGACCTTCTATTTAATCCTTTGTGCATAGTGATATTGATTCTATTGGCTTTCCTTTATTAGTCTGTATTGTACATCTAATTGCATTTCTTCTAAAACTACAAATTGTAGGTCATTCATGTTCTGTCCATGTTTTGTAAAGCAGTGAACTATGGGTTAATTTACTTTGTATTTCTTGTGTTGGATATGTGATTCTGTATTGCTTTATATAATGTTGTACCTGTCACTCCTACATATTTTATTGTGTTACTTTTTGTGGCACAATATACCATAAACAAGGTTGCTATTTGCATGACTAGTTTCTTATGACTTAATATTTATTTTCACTATTCGCGATTTCATATATTTACAAATAGTATATATATACAATTTGCATACTGTATAAATAGATTATACATACACACACTGTGGAATTTGGTATTTTTTTGTTTTGATTTTTGTTTAAACAAATGAATGAACACACAACCAGGACTAATCAAATTTGAAACGATATGAATGAAATTCTTTTTCTAATCATGAAATCAGACTTCTAGAGGGAAAGAAGGGAAGGGGGGCGATCGAGAGAGAGTAGAGCCGAACCGAAACAAAAGCGCAGGCAGTAAGATAAAGAATTCATACGCTTTTCCCATGGCACTGTCATAAACGCTCGTCTATTATTTAACAATGTTTAAACAGAAAGGCTATCAGAACATGCAATCGTAATTTTGCTGAGTGTTATAAAATACACAACTGCAACAAAATAACATAAGATAATCTTCTGCATGTGTGTTATAACAGGGCTAATTGAATGAAGCAACACAGTGAATATGTCATTGAAAAAAAAAAAAATCACAGGTACTCTAGCAAACTTAATGACGCGTTGGATCTAATTTATTCCCAGTGATCGCTTCTGTAAAAATCTCGTTTGATGAGAGGCTTCATCTCACACACAAAATACACTTAAAAAAATCCAGCCCTGAGATCTGGTGAAATTGGTAACGGACCGGGTCTTGTGAGCTCGCAACGCTGAGCCATTGACAAATGCATATTTGATTCTGGGTGGAGTGAGAAGGAGCGTCACTGCTTCCCATTAGAGCTCGAGACACTTGCATTCTCTCCATTTCTCTTCAGCATTTCATTTTTGGTCAGAGATCCGAGGCGATTCACGCAGGAGCGTTTGTAAAACAACCGACACCTGATCAAGCAGGGAGCCGACATAAAGTTAATCTAAGACGGGGACGTTTTCTGGCAGCAGCGCAGGGACTAATATTGGCATTTTGCTTGTTTTTTTTTTGTTTTTGTTTTTGTTTTCATCCAGTAATAAAAGGGATGCATTGTCTGTCTGCAAATCTCAACTTTTTAATATAGTTTTGTTACATAGGATTGTATATTTATTCTACTATTTTTATATTGTTAGTGGTATAGTGGTAACAATGTTGCACTGAGCATTGTAAAGCGTTGTATTCGTGTGTGGGACTGATTACTGATTTCGTAGTTTCCCTTTGGGTTTTTTATTTTATATTATTACAGCAAAATGCATCTACGTTTTGATCTTGTGGATTGAAGGTCTGTCTTGGCTAAAGCAATAAGCGAAGCTAATCGCAGGCATTTCTGCAGACCTTAACATTTACGTGAATTCATTGCAATTTGGATATAAAAGCATGGCTTTGGTTTTAATGACTTCGTGTGTTTAAAATCTTCATGTGTTTTAAACAGGTGCATTTTTTTTTACCTGGTCAAGGACACGTTTGATAATAACAATGGCAAACTCTGCTACAGAATTGAAGTACCTCGGCTTATGGAGAGCTATCTGGGTGGCAAATATATTTCTTGACTTGGGACTGGCGCAGGAGGTCTATGCGCCCCATTCAATAAGGGTTGAAGGAGACTTAACGCTGGGTGGTCTTTTCCCTGTCCATGCCAGGGGTCTATCTGGAGAACCTTGTGGGGATATCAAAAAAGAAAATGGGATCCACAGACTGGAAGCTATGATGTACGCTTTAGATCAAATTAACAGTGACCCAGACCTTTTGCCCAACATCACCTTAGGAGCCCGCATCTTAGATACGTGTTCCAGGGACACTTACGCACTGGAGCAATCACTTACCTTTGTGCAGGCTCTGATACAAAAAGACACTTCGGATGTCAGGTGTACCAATGGAGAACCCCCAATGTTTGTGAAGCCAGAAAAAGTAGTCGGGGTGATTGGAGCTTCTGCCAGTTCCGTGTCCATCATGGTAGCCAACATTCTGAGACTCTTCCAGGTAGGTGCCAAGAAAATCTTTTTTTTTTTTTTTTTTTTTTGGCTTACAGGTGTTACAGGGTAATACAAGGTTATAATGCAACAGTAATATTTAAAATACAGTGCAGTTTACAATACGTGCAAATACTACTAGAACATAAAAAAAAAACAAAAAAAAAACGTATCTCTTTCTGATTAAAATGTTAACTCCAAATGTTTTCTCTTGTAAAATATATAGCAGATTTCACGTTTTATTTTAAAATGTATTCTCTTTGGCAGAGCACTCTTTTCAGGCTCCTTGTCCAGTTTGTGTACATGTGCGAAGATTTGTTCATTTTTCAATCGTTGTTTGCTTCCTCCCTCTTCTCGTAGTAGCCCTGGTTGTCAGGTGCTGAATTTATCACCCCTTTCACAAGAAGCAATCTGAGAAAAATAAGGCAATGATTTAAATGGGCTTCATTACAGTGAAATATTGCCGGAGAAACCAAATAAATAATTCTTACAGCTGCACAAATCACCTTAACGCACAGAGCAGGGCGTTTTAATGTGTTAGTCAACAATAGCTGGCACGGCTGTTGAAGTTACATTATTATACAAACGTGACGCAGTCGTTAAGTGCATGCATTGTTTACGACCGAATGCTTTAACAAGGTCTTGCAGAAATCGCATTGTACAGCTACCATAGTCTACATCTATTTTTTGTTTGTTTTATACATTGTTCTAATGTATTTTTGTATTGTATCGAATTTAGTTTAGTTGCTATAGAACCATACAATTGGCAACACATTTTTGTCTACCAAGACATACATTCAACATGTTCGTTGCCTTTTAAGTTTAGGCTTTCTTATTATGTTCTGTGCAGCAAGGAGGGGTTAGCTAAATCGCTAATCATATCTTTTGTTGTTACTTTATACATACATTATAATGTATAAACAAAATAATACATTAATAAACACATACCCCAGATACAAACACCAGCCCGTGTTATTAAAGGTGTAGTCTACCTGCTTGAAACGTATATGGTAAGAAAAAATAACAGGGTACTGAATCAGGTCATATAGAACAACGGCCTGCTGGTCTCTCCAATAAACGTCGAGAAGAAAAAAAAACAAAAAAACTTTTAAATGCATTCAACATTTTGTCCCTTAGTACTGGCATTTCGTCATGTTGCTGAAAAATAATTAACTTTGATTCGCTGCGGTTCTGATCTTTTGTATTATGACTGAAACAAAAATACCTGCATTGACTGCAGAGGCTCTTTTTTTTTTATATAGCATTCATAATCATACAAGTTCAAATGTGATCTGCTGTGATACTGAAGGTGGTGCTGAAATCCGTTATCAGACCTTAACCGTGTTAAATCATGTTTAAAAATTCTTATCTTTGCTAGCATTTCCACTTCTGGCATTTTTATTACTACTTAGAAACAGTCAATATATTTGATACGTTTGTATCAATAAGGAATCATAACTTGTCAAAAATACTATAGTTAATAATAATAATAATAATAATAATAATAATAATAATAATAATAATAATAATAATAATAATAATAATAATAATAATAATAATAATAATAATGGGCTTCAGTGAGTTACAGGCAAATAATTTCATCCAGGGTTTCTGTGACATCATCAATTACGAGACCAAAGGTAGAGTAATTTATAAAGTGTCACAGAAACGTGAGATGTAATTGTTTTCCTATAACTCACTGAAGCCCATCTATTATTGTATATAATGAACTGCTCTTGGGGGTCTGTCTTGGTGCTCACTGAAGAGGCCCATCTATAGTCTTCATCCATGTATTACAATTTAATAATGGGAGCAGTAGATGCAGGGGCATGGCTGTGTGCACATCAGAACAGGGGAATATAATATTAAACTCTATAAGCGCTGTCACATCATGATGTTGTAGGTGCTTCATTTGATTTGTATTTAAATATGAATTAGAAATTAAACGAAAATCAATAATAGGCACGGTAACTGTACCATTTGTTGATTGACAGACTTCTCAGAATAGTTGAAGTGTTTTTTTAAAAGGTCATTTTAGAGATAAAAAAAAAAAAAAAAAAATACAGTGGAATATACCAGCGTAATACATTGATACATTGATATGTGAATATATTTTTGCCATGATATACAGTAATTTTTAAGTTTCAATATCCAGTTATTTTATTTCAGTATGTGGAACCAGTACAGGCTCATTCAGAGGGTCGTCACAATCAGACAGTACCTGAAAGGGAGTTTATAAAAGCGACATGTTTTCTGATATGTCATTTATCAAGGATGGGAAGACGGACCGTAGTCTACCATTAAGTATTGCTACGCAGTGGGTAGGCCCACTGTTTAATTCCATGGTCATTGCTAATCCTGACACTTGCATTAAAACTAACTGTATGCATTATTAAATTAACATTAATTAGTGTAATCAATGTATGTGCGCTTCTTGCGGCCTGACAATTACTTCATTACCTGTATATCATATATATTACAATAACTATATATATACATGTAATATTACTATATATATCATATATATATATATATATATATATATATATGTATAGCGCTATCATAGATATTCAATAATATATATATATATGTATGATCTATAGGCACGATATATATATAATTAGTATATTTATATTATTATATATATATATATACTATTATATATAGATTATTTACATGTCTTGATGTAGATAATCTTTAGGGCTGTCACCAATTAAATTTTTGATTGGTTAATTTATTATGGGCATTAATTGATTAATCGGTAGATTATCCGTGTATATTTTTTTAATAGGTAACAATCTTATAGCGACTGCCCTGCCATGGTCTATTTATTAATATCCAAAATCATTAAAAAATAAAAAAAAAGTATTCCTTCAATTTATAATATCACTTAACCAAAATTTATTAGATTTGGTCTTTTTAAAAGCATTTATTATTATTATTATTTTTGTTTTAGTAAATGTAACACATTTCCACTGAACAACCGTTCTTTCAGGCCACTGTCAGTCACACACAGTGCCTATAGTAGTATTTAACCCCCTTGGACGTTTTCACAGTTTGTTGTGTTACAACCTGAAATCTTGATGTATTTAAATGGATTTTTTTCCCTTTGATTTACACAATCTACTCAACACTTTCAATGTATGAAAAAATGGGGGGGGGGGGGGGGGGGGGGGGCAACCTGACACCTGTCTCTGTAGGTCTCACAGTATGGTAGTATAAATTTCAACAACCATAACTGGAAAGTCACAGGTCAAACATTGATTATTGGGCGTTATGCAGTTGCAACCCGCCCCGTGCAAGTGTTCGCCTGACACACCTGTCTCTGTAAGGTCCCACAGTTGGGTAGTGCATTCAAAGTAAAGATACTACCATGAAGACCAAGGAGCTTTCAAACCAACTCCGGAATAAAGTTGTGGAAAGGCACAGATCAGGAGGGGTATAAAAATATTTCAAAAGCATTGATTATCCCTTGGAGTACAGTCAAGTTGATCATTAAGAAGTGGAAGGTACACTGCACCACCCAGAATCTGCTTAGAGCAGGCCGTCCTCCCAAACTGAGCATCCGAGTAAGAAGGGCATTGCTCAGAGAATCCACCAAGATGCCAATGACAACTCTAAAAGACCTACAGCATTCCATGGCTGACATGGGAGAAACTGTCTATGTGTCAACAATAGCTGAGGTACTACATAGATCTGGCCTGTATGGAAGAGTGGCAAGAAGGAAGCCATTTCTGTAAAAAAGCCCATGTAAAATCCTGCTTGGAATTTGCAAAAAGGCATTTGGGAGACTCTGAAAAGATATGGTAAAAGATTTTGTGGTCCAATAAAACAAAAATTGAACTATTTGGCCTAAATGCAAAGCGTTATGTCTGGCACAAACCCAACACAGCACATCACCCAGGTAACACCATCCCTACTGAGAAGCATGATGATGGCAGCATCATGCTAAGGGGATGCTTTTCATCGGCAGGGACTGGGAAGCTTGTCGGTACAGGGCAAAATGGATGGAGCTAAATACAAGCAAGTCTGCAAAGTCCAAAGACCAGGACAGAGATTCACCTTTCATCAGGACAATGACCCCAAGCACACAGCCAAAATTACATGGAGTGGCTTAAAATAAAAAAAAAGTGAATGTCCTAGAGTGGCCAGTCAAAGCCCAGACTTGAATCTGATTGAGAATCTGTGACAAGACTTGAAGATTGCTGTCCACCAATGATCTCCATCCAACTTGACAGAGCTTGAACAAATTTGCCAAGAAGAATGGACAAGTATTGGACGATCCAGATGTGCAAGTCTGTTAGAGACTTACCCCTAAAGACTCACAGCTGTAATTGCTGCCAAAGGTAGTTCTACCAAGTATTGACTCAGGGTGGTAAATACTTATCTAACCAAGACATTTCAGTTTTTTTTTTTTTTTTTTTTTTTTTGATTATCTGTTGTTTCAGAATAAAAATGTTCTTGCCTCTTCAAAGTGTTGAGTAGGTTGTGTAAATCAAAATAAAAAATAAATCCCATTTAAATGCATCAAGTTTTCAGGTTGTAACATAACAAACTGTGAAAATGTCCAAGGGGGGGGGGGGGGGGGGGGGGGTTGGGTGAATAGTTTACTATAGGCATTGTACCTGAAAACACAAGCCAGCTGAGCTGTGTTTGCATCGTTGGTTCAGTTATTGCTTGCCAAGGTAAATAGCAGCATACCTTTAGCCATAAAGCCAATTTGAACTCATGCTGAAGTACATGTGCTAACAGAAAATGTTGCAAAATGTTTTAGAGTGAAAAAAGAAATTTATTCCAAAACCCAGCAGCCATAAATCGAAATATGTGCCTTCTTTAGGATCTTTACCAGATAGGTAAACAGTTCAGTTCTTCATTGACTGGAGTGTGCTCTCAGAAAGACCAAGCTGGGAACTGCATGACATTTACTTGCTTAAAGAACTGAAAACTATCAATTTTCTCAAACACCAATATCTTGTAACTTAGATTGCAGCTAAACATATTCTGCCATTAACAGTCGTTTGGGGATTTAAAGACAGTGTTTCTGTTAATGAAAGTAATGGGTGCACATTGGTAATGACTACTAGTAGGTAAAATACTGTAATACATCCCAGAGGAAAGTATTACTTTTAATCTAAGGCTCTTCATTAAAACATCAATAAAGCTGTTAATTTTGTAACAAGTTCTAGGGCAGGGGTCAGCAACCTTTTTGTGCAAGAGAGCCAAACTGAATGTAAATGTAGAGCAAGTGGTCCGCAAAGAGCCAATCATAAACACGCAATTTATGAACGTTAAAATGAAAAAATAAAAAAATAAGTAATTGAAACTGATTATTGTACAGTCTTTTAATGTAACTTCTGCTGCCGCATCGTTTTGCTCAAGTCCAGTTCATAACTGGTCAAGTTTAGCTTCATGCAAGCTTTCAGGCTTTCTTCTGTTAATCTTGAGTGCACATTGTTTTTATTATGATGGGTGGGAGAACGCACATATAGGTGGAACCAAACACCGTTAAGAGGGCAAAACTGACATTCTGCATTGTGCCGTATGCAAATGGAAGTCCATTCCAAGTTTTACAAAATTAGGTTTACATCGCGCTCCAATTTCTTCAAATCAGTCCATTTATGCAGTTTAGCTAGTTCTGCATGTTGCCGAGCAAGGCTTTCCAGATTTGAATTTAGAGTGTGAAACTTTTCAATCCAAATGTCTGACTCCTTGAAGTTGGCAACTTCCAGCTCTTAATCTCTGATTGAGATGCCCAGAATCACCGTCAAGCCAGTCTTCCACACAGTGTCATGGGGATGAATCATAAACGAACAAAGTGTTGTGTCTGTGCAAGTCTACAAAATGAGGCTTGAACAACATTAGCAGATCAGATGTAAACACCACAAGCTGCTGCAGACCTAGATTGTTGCTAGGATCCTCTACCATGCATGAATCTCGAAACATTTATAACATCTCAAAGTCAGTCAGTCTGCCAGTCTCAATATCTCTGATAAACAGATTAAATTTGGATTCAAATGCAAAAAACGGCATTGAGACAGGACAATGTTTCCTTGCCCTTGAAGTTTAACACTGAGTTGATTCAAATGACCTGTACAACTTGAGAAGCCAGTCACAGTCTGAAAGTTCAGGATGCGTAACCATTTTCATTTCTAGGAATGTCTTTACTTTTTTTAAGCAGATGGCAAAGTGAATTAAAAACTTTGCCATGGGACAGCCAATGTACACTGTTGTGCAAAAATTCTGGATACTCGCAATCCACTTTTTCCAGCAAGCACTGGAATTGATGAAATTGGAACAAAAAAGCAACAAATCCCTTGTGTTTCCCTATCATGCTGGGTGCACCGACAGTACACACTGAAATAAACTTCCCTAACTGGATCTACTTCTCGCTGACAAAATCCAGCACAACTTGAACTATCTCTTCACCTCATGTTTGATTTTTTTATTGGCAGAATTGCAAGTATTTCTTCTCTTGCTAAGTTGCCACATATATATCATCTGAGTATACGTAGCTGTGCAACATCACAGACATCCATTGACTCATCCAAAGCCAACGAAACATGTAACAAAACTTGTGTTTTCTATTTATGTTTTTGCAGATAAAAGCATATTAAAGATAAAGTCATATTTGCTGCAAGATTTTGTCATTATTGGGGAATTTTTCAAATAGCTTTTCACATATTAGCTTACATTTGTGAATGATCTCTAAAGAGCCTGTGAAACTTATTGAATTAAAATGTCCATCTTCATTCAACCATGCCAGTAGTTTACTTTGCCCTGCTATCATTGTTTCTTTGCAGCTCCTTGCAGGCCTTTTTACATGCCTCACCTTCTGGGTATTTCACTGAAAATGAGGCACATTTTGTCATGAGATGTCGTTGTAAATTCTATTTTTTTGTTTGAAGCCAGTCATTAACTGCATCTGAGACAATGTGGAAATCCTGACTTCTCCACAAAGGCATACATATCAGTCAATTCCGGCTGAAAAGAACATTATTCATCACAAATTTTATTTATTTTTTGTTGCCATTTTTTAAATGAAACCAAAGAGCTCTATACTACACTTCGAAACTGAAAAAACACAGTCAAAGCAGGGTTACAGACTGTATCTTATGTACATATTGCTTGTGGACAGATCTGTCAACCAATCAAAAAATGATGAAACAGACTCCAGGAATACAAGGAATACAAGCACCAATAGAAGCAGCTGGTAGGTGGATGTAAAAATTAATAAAGTAGTGATTTAGTCCAGTTAGTCTCTGATTTAAAAAACAAGCCCCTAAATCTGATAAAATAAGTCATAACATAGGATGATGACCTTCAGTGCATTCAGCATTTTTTTACCAGTGGCTACTCTAAACTACACTAAACGTGTTGCTTGTTCATGGTTTTTCGATGATGAACCCAAGCCAGCTCAAAACAAACATGGTCCTCTTAATGGTGAGTGATTTATTACAATGTTTTGGGTAAAAAATACACATAATAGAATTCAAGCTCTAATACTGTTCCATTCACTGGGCTGATAAAAAGCAGATTGGCTGTGCCTTTGCAGTTGTTTCAAAATAAAAACCTTTAAGTCACATGAAAACAGGTATTTATAGATATTCACACGTTCCATTATCTCATAGGGATAGGTGTTAATTTATGCATTGCGGGCGATTAGGGAATGACTGTTAATTAAAATCTAAATCAAGGGTTTTATTGGAGTGATAAATGATACAAGATAAGTAGATTCCCCATCTAAAGCCAAGACAGGGAGTGGGATTCAAACACACCCCCTTCCAAAAACAAATTGGCAACTTAATAATTGAAAATACAATGCTATAAATAAGACTAAGGGACCAATTACCTTTTTATTACCTAGGAAACGGCAACTAGATTCATGTAAACAAGCAGCTATCAGTATGACGAATATAACTATGTACAAACAAGTAAAGAATTAGGAATGGCAATTAATAAAATGAGGAGTTAGTATCATGATAAAGCACTGATTGCACTACAAATAGGTTACTGTGTTCTAAACATACATGGAAAATGTTACTGTGACATATAGATGGACAGACAGAGGGACACCTAAATATATTCCCACACTCTGATACTCCCAAATAACTTATAAATAATGTTAGCAAGTTTCCTCAGAATTGGATAAGGTTTTTTCCAGATACATGGAGAAATGTAAAGTGTGACATATGTACATACACCCACCTCCGCTATACCCCTATCACCAGAGATGTCATCTCCTGCAGGGATAATGCAGAGCAGCCTTTTACTTTGAAGACAGAAACTAAACCAGCAAGTGTGTTATTATTCATTAAGGTTAAATATATTTTTCATTGTGTGTTTTTTTTTCTTCCCATAGTTTTCTAAATCAGCCCCAGAAATAAACACTCAAACTCAAGGCAGTGTGCGTGTTACATTACATTGCTTGATATGGTTGTCTATTTAGGTCACGGAAATATTCTGAATTCATGAATCCTAGGAGTCAATTATCCTTGCAAATCTATTTTAAAATCTATTCCTGTATCTTACAGCTGTTTTCAGGGACCGACATTCACAGATTTGACATCCTACAAAAAGGGTCAAACTGCTAATAATTTCTGTTGAATACAGAATATAAAAGGATCTTAATGGAGTTTTCTATATATATATATATATATATATATATATATATATATATATATATATATATATATATATATATATATATAGGACCTACTTACATTGCTTTAACTCATGGATTATCAACATATTGCTTTTATTAATTCATTTTCATTTATTTTAATAAATTGTATATAATCTTCCTGTGAGGCATATTTATGCATTGTGTTTTATGTCTAGGGCTTAACTGATCCACCACAGATACACACGTTTAAAGTAAAAAACAACACAAAAAAAAAATACTGTTCTTATTCACGGGTGATCAAAGGTTATTAAGTAATTGTGAACATATATATTTTTAGAAATGGCTCAATTTAATAATTTATTTTATGCCTTAGGTTCCTGTAAATACATGACCGAACAGTCAAAGAGAAAAGAACTTCAAGTCTGCTAGAAAATTTAAAAGATTTATTCAGAAGTTACCAAAACTACCAATCAAGATACAAGCAAAATAGCAGAATCTATACCAAGTATGACAGCTGTTTAGACATTCAGATACTTACACAAACATTTAAACAGTATTCTTACTGTAGCTTATGCACCTTGAATTCAATAGTGTATAGTTACCTTCTTTATGACTTGGAGGGACCACCTTAAATTCAACACATTGTGTAGTTGTCTTGCATTATGACTTAGAGGGACATGCAAGAGCCTCTTCTGAGTAAATAAAGTATTTTTGTGAAGAAGAAAGAAGAATAACAATCTGCAATGATAGGCTCTCTGATCCGATCTTGGCTGTGTTGAAGAAAATTCATTCAAGGAATTCAAAAGAAGTGTTTGTTGTCATTGCTGCATTATCCTTTGGCAGCGAGATGTAGTCTGTAGTCTTTAAGTTTTCAGCGGTAACAAAAATAGCTTTTTCAGAAGCGAGTTCAAAGCAGGTAGAATTTACAAGGTTGGTTACCACCATTAGCAAGATGGATCTGTTCCCATGGCTATAAAAGTTTAATGAAGAGATCAGTGCCACATTTCAACTTTGTACCTTTTTTTAGTAAGGGTTGTTGTTTGCATTAATGGGCTACAGCAAGACCCTACAGATATACCTACATATGTTCACCTGAAGTCTGCTATCACACACACACACACACACACACACACACACACACAAACCATTAACCCCTTTACAGCCAAGCGTTTTTGTCATAAATGTCACCCCACAAACAAGCATTTTATGACCGTTTTTACCACACTGTCTATAAAGTGCTATAAAAAATGTATCTGAGACAGTAAAGTGAAAAAATAATATATTTTTTTTCATTGGGAGGCCAGGACTTTGGGAGCAACAGCAGTAGGTTAGTTTAAGGGATGTTGATCCCAACTAATATAGAGAGGGTTTGCTTGGTATCATAGGTTCCTGGTTTAATATTAATTGTTGTTATACTCAATATAACCAACTACATCGCATGATAAAATAGTGAACAACTGCAATGAAAAGTAACTCTGAATACATTCAGTAGTCAAATACAAAATAATAAACCAAAGTATCACCTGGTCCACATTCTAAAAGACATCTAGCTGTGGATAAAAACATCCAGTATTCACTAAAAGACAATTTACTAGTATTTTTAGATACAGCAGAAGAACACAGACTCTACTACTGTACTCCTAGAGAGAGGCAAGTGTTAACTATGCTAATCAAGAGACAGCAAATGCACATTCCCTTAAAGTGATATTTCTCAAAGAGGAAAATCTATTGCAATATTAGAATTTCCCATGACACCAGGCTAACACCCTTGCTCTATTTTGAACAAGTCAAAAGAGTCTATATTGTCCAGAGTAGACTGGTCATTGGACAACCAGCTCATACTGCAAAACAGTGCTCTACAGCACCTGATTTACTATGAAGGTCCCCTATCCACTAGGGATGTAAATATTATTCAATAAAAAATCAGTTTAAACTATTGTGTCAGTTAACTGTTTAACCGTAGTTACACTGTCACACTAAATACCCTTTAAATAAATACCCTTTCCACATATATTTGCTCTGTCATGCGTTGACATTTGTTTACCAAACAAAAAGAGGCAGCTTAGAGCACAAATCCTGTTTAATTGCATGATGATTGTATCACATTGACATGTGTGTACTGGTACACCTTTCTAAGTTGCTAGTATCTGCTTCATAGTTAATCTCAATGCACTACAGGGGACACTGGTTTCACATAAAATAAAACACATTTAAAAAAAAAAATACATGTTGCCATCTGTGGCAGAGTGGTTGAAATGCTTACGTGACGTGACGTCACGGACCCGGAAGAAGCAACACAAAACAAAGAAGACAAGGCAAAAACTGAAGCGCAACAGCTCTCAGCGCGTTTATTAAATAATAAAAGAAAAGATTTAAACAAACACTAAAGAAGCAGTATGCTGGTTGCGAAACCAGCATACGTAGCAATTGTTTATTTTTCTTTTAAACAGACTTACATCTCTCCTCTGACACTCTTTGCCTAATAAGCCTGGAGTGCGTCTTTTTATAGTCTGTGGCTGGAACCTTAGTTACCTAATTTGATACAATAATTACTTTAAGGCTCCAGCCATGTTCCCACAAGAGTATTAGGGAAGGGGTTTTAAACTCGTTCCCACGACTACACATTATAAGACCAGCTTATTGCAGGTCACAAATAATAGAAGACAGACAGTGCTCGATCGCCCGCACATTAACACAATAATAATAAGAAATTAATACATACATAAATAATAAAACACACAAGGGGTGGGCACCCCGTCACACCATCCCATAAATGTAGCATAGCAATCAACAGTTCATTTTTCAAGATTCTTGAGTCCATGCTATGAATCCATTTTAAAAGCAAATACGTAAAAGACAAGATTTTTTTCGTTGCTTGAAATGACTACAGATAAACAGCAACTTTAACAAACTGTGACCACAACTACTGAATTAAAACATCTTTGTTTTGAAAAAAAATAGGGCCACTGTACTCGCCAAAGACGAACGAAAATGTCATCTGTTATCACAAAGCTGCAGTTCGGAAACTTCACTGCACTGCGACCCCATAGCTGTAGCAATAAAAATGACTGCACAGTATTTTGCAGCCAACAGTAAAAAAAAAAAAATAATAATAATAATAATTACAAATACTTCTAGGCTGCCACAGTTTACGCGATCATACCACAAGGACAGCTTCTTGATTCAGCTTTCGATTTTGTCAGTGAGAGAAAAGATAATATATCTCGTCCTCGGAGTGATGTGTTAAGAATATTGAAGTGATCAAAAATATCTGCCAGGTAAGCATGCAAAGCAAGCCATTTAGCACAAAATTTATTTATTTATTTATTTTTTTGTACTGCTGATCGGATTATTGTTGTCGGCTCTTCAATTGCTGCAGTGTAACGCGATTTCCCTTCATTACTCCGGTTTCCAACACTTTCCTTCAGAAAACTGTCAATTGTTTGATATTTATATACATTTTTATTTCGCAGGTATTTGACGCATAACTTTGTTTTGACCACTCCATCTTTACGCTACTCCCTTTTCTATTTTAACACCAGCTGCTTTGCTCCGCGTACGAACACCGGAAATCAACAGCTTGAGACTAGTTTGATGAATCTTTAGTTTGATTAGTTGACTAATCATGCCTAACTCAACGTCATATGTTGCCAAATAAAAAAAAAAAGTTACAGGCAGAGGACTTGCAGAGTTCAGAGGCAGTTTGTAAAGAGCACATGTTTTGTTGGCTATTTACTTTTGAAGTATAAAATGCTGGACACATCTTATCATTTTGTAGTATACGTTAACTTTTATGTAAAAATGGTAGTAATTTATTTATCGGTTAACCATTTAACCTATTACAACCTTACTATCCATGTACTGTCCAGGCCTAACCTTGCTTTGCTCCTTAGATCTGATGAGGTCAGTCTTGGTCATTCCATATCAAGTGGACCTGTTGGGCTTCCCCTGCCTCGTATGCCATGCTTGCAGGGCTGTCCAATGGATATCTCGAGCCATTTTTGGCTCATTGAGCTCCACAATGCTACTCTTGAAGTATCACATTTAAGTTTTTTAATTGGAAAAAACTGCAAGGACAATCTCTAGTCTTGGGTAGAAGCATGTACTGTCAAAATTGATGTTAAGTTTAAAAATGCAAAAGAATTCGCGTGGAGTACAGGATGTGCCCTATAGCCTGGAGATGGCAAGTTCGAATCCAGGCTGTCACAGCCGACCGTGACCGAGGGTTCCTAGGGGGCTTAGGGTAGGGAGGACTTAGGTTGGCAGGGGAATCCACAGTTCACCACGCATCAGCGACCTCTACGGCCGATAGGGGACCTGTGGCTCTGCAGTGGAGCCTCCAGATCTGTGTTGTCCTCCAGCACTATCGGCCTGGTGGCCTCGTTGTGGATCCGCAGTGCGAAAAATAACGGATTGGCAGAAGCATGTTTCGGAGAATGCGTGTTCTAGCCGCTGTTCCCCGAGTTGGTGGGGGTGTTGAGAGCGGTGAGCCAAGGATACAGATAATAATTAGGCATACAAAATTGCAGAGAAAAAACGGGGAAAAAATTGGCGATGAATAAAGGAAAAAAAAGAACGTTTAATGAGCAGGAACCTACTCAACGTATTTGTTTGTTGTTGTTTGCAGCTCTATAAGAAATCCATCATAATTGTTTTGGCTCTTTTAGCCAACAAGCTTGGGCAGCTTTGTTCTATGTCATGCCTCACAAAAATTAGGACATACAATGGGCATTTTTAAACTTTCTCACCATGTTTGGCACTAGATACTTTTTTACCTACAGGTGACACATGCTCGGCACAATTTTCTTCAGCACACGTGTGTTACTGTATGTACCATCAACCGCAAATGGAAGAAACATCTCCCTAGAATTTTGTTCACTTGAGCTGGAATGACCCGTCTTCAAGATGGTGCATCTACAGGAACTTATTAAAGAACTCCAGAATTATACACTGCATGTTAAGGACTACTGCAAATATTCACAATAGTTATATATGGGAACTTTCCTAGGTGGTCACAGAAGTACTGAAGAAACTATTCACCCAGAAATAAGCCATCTGTGAGGACAGCGCAACCCTTTCAGACCTTTCGAAGCCACAGTTCTCTAGCACAGACATGCAATCCACAAATCTAGCTCTGTAGACAGAAATTTGGCTGTCGCAGGTCCACCAGGCAACAGTATTACAATGACGAGAATGAATGCATCTCTATAGTGTTCTCTAAAAATAATTGGTAGCTAATTAGATTCTGTGTACTGCCAAAAAGGAATAGTATTCCCTGAGGTGCATTGCACTTACATGCTAGCCACTCAGGAAAGGCAACTGATAAATCATCTGCTTTGTATCTTGTCGCTTTTGAGTGCTGCTAATGTATACACGTCTACTTTTTAATTACTGTAAGTACAGTCTAATCTCATCTACTGGCCTATGTGTAAATAAATAGAATATGGCAGCTTTTCCCACCTCTCAGAGCTCTTGTCCACAAGCTATCGATGAATAAATTATTTGTTATAGATTCAGATCCAGTGATATATGTGTGTGTATACATTAGGAACACCTGCTCTTTCTATGAAATAGACTGATGAGTCGAAACCAGGTGAAAGCTATGATCCCTTATTGATGTAACCTGTTAATCCACTTCAATCAGTGTAGATGAAGGGGAGACAGGTTAAAGAAAGATTTTTAAGCCTTGACACGATTGAGACATGGATTGTGTATGTGTACCATTCAGAGGGCAAAACAAAAGATTAAAGTGCCTTTGAACGGGGTATGGTAGTAGGTGCCAGGCGCGCTGGTTTGAGTGTGTCAAGAACTGCAATGCTGCTGGGTTTTTCACGCTCAGCAGTTTCCCATGTGTATCAAGGATGGTCCACCACCCAAAGGACATCCAGTCAAAGGCCAGTGGTTGAAAACGGCTCATTGATGAAAGAGGTCAAAGGAGGCTGACATGAATTGTGCAGAGCAACAGATGGGCCACAATTAGTCAACTGGCAGTCCAGAACAACATTGGTGCCAAAAGACCCATAAAAGAATGCACAACTCGTCATACCTTGACACAAATGGGGTAAGGCAGCCGACGACCTAACAGAGTTCCACTTCTTTCAGCGAAACACAAGAAACTGCGGTTGCAGTGGGCTAAGGAAAGAAAACACTGGACACTGGAGGATTGGGAAAATATCGCCTGGTCTGATGAATCCCGGTTGCAGCTGTTTCACGCTGATGGGAGGACTAGGGTATGGAGAAAACCACATGAGTACATGCATCCATCATGCCGCATGTCAACATTGCAGGCTGGTGGTGGTCTTGTGATGGTGTGGGATGTGTTTTCATGGCACACATTGGGCCCCTTGATAAAAGTGGAGCAATGTTTGAATGCCACAGGATATCTGAACATCATTGCCAGTCAGGTGCATCCCTTCATGGTAGCTGTGTATCCATCTGCTAATGGATTTTTTTAACAGGATAATGCCCCATGCCACAAAGCTAGGATTGTCCAGGAATGGTTCCACAACATGAGAGTGAATTCAGCTTACTGCAGTGGCCTGCCCAGTCACCAGATCTCAATCCAATTGAGCATCTGTGGGATGAGATGGAACAAGCTATTCGGTATAGAGATCCGCTACCAGCCAACTTGACACAACTGTGGGAAGCATTAGAGTCAACATGGGCTAGCATCCCTGTGGAACGCTTTCGACACCTTGTAGAGTCCATGCCCCGACGAATTGAGGCTGTTCTGAGGGCAAAAGGGGGTGCAACTCAATATTATGAAGGTGTTCCTAATGTTTAGTACGCTCAGTGTGTGTGTGTGTGTGTGTGTATATATATATATATATATATATATATATATATATATATATATATATATATATATATATATATATATATATATATATATCTTGACCAATTTTATACACACATCATTTTGTATGCTATCTTTGTAACATACAACCCCACACAGCAGTGTCAGAACATATTAGATACTGTATCAAACAGACATCTGGTGTTTTATGTCTAGTATAAATTGTGGGTTGCCTCTTAAAAGACTGAAGATGCTGTTGGCATGTGGAAGTGTAAGTTTGGCTGGGGGTAGAAGTCATGACCAGCCATTCACCCTGTTGTTTCCCAGCATAAAAGTTTGCTTGTCTTTTTCTCTTAGACGTTCATCAGCATTCAACATGTTCCCTTTCTAAAAGCTCATAGCAGGATGGGCCTCCTTAAGCAGCAGGTTCAGGTCCCTGATTTTACTTCTTGTTTTCTATGAGTTTGTCTGCCCTCCAGACATACATTAAACCTCAATCTGAAAGCTCATGGCCAATGAAGGTTCAGCGGCTTGATTTACCACATTACTGTATGTGCTCCAGATTATCACAGCTTTACTGTAAAGGCACTGTTTCAATCCTTATTCAGTTCTATGATGTCCATTTGGTTCAGCATCCATTCTTAACAACATGTAGCAAGCAGCTGAACACAGCATGATTAATCAAGAGCTTCATGCAATTCTTTATTCCTGTTGATAAGCTCCTAAAGCTGGAGCAGCATTGGTCTTGTTGGTATAATAATAGTAGGCTCATTTAGCATGTAATGCGCTGGACACAACTGACATTTTAACCCTTTGCAGTCCATTTATTCAGCGCTTGTCAGGCACGTCAGGTCCAATTAATTTTCACATGCGCTGTTTATTTTACATGCGCTGTTAAAAATATTTTTTTTCAGCGTAAAACAGGTTTAAAAGGCACTGAATCACAAAAGGACACTCAGTACTGTTACTCCAGCCAAGGCCCACCTCCTGTTCGCTGTATTTTTCACATACCACTTTATAGACGTCCTCAATAATGCGATCCAAGTCATTATTTTATTACTATAATATCTCCAAAAGCTCTGCAAATGTCTGTGATATTCTTTGAGCGCTGGATGCAGAAGCAGCTCTCTCCTTTGCTTATGTCCGTGTTATCTCTGAATGCATGGGGCTATAAGATCCGCACTTTTTTACAATTTCATTCAGCTCCTCTCGGTCTCACTCGGCCATTGAAAGGTTTTCTCTGCTTTTTCCGGAGAAAAAACTACTAGAGACCTGTGCATTACATCTTTTTGGTTATGTTAGACAGGGTCCGACATCGGACTGGAAAGGGAAAATTGTAATGTCGGACCTGGTCCAACATAAGACCACAAAAGGGTTAATGCACTAAGAACCATCTTTTCCTCATGCTTGTTAACATTGTGTAAATTAGGGACAGACAGCATCCCCTACAGGCCACAGAAGAACTTCTGACACATAATGTGTTAATTCTACCTACTAGCTAGTCACAGGTTTATGTCCCGGTGTGTGAAGTTGATTATCATTTCTGGGGATTCCTCAGTCACAGTGACTCTGGTACTCCTGCAGATTAGGGAGGAAAAATACGCAGGTCAAGTGGACATCTGCAGGGCTGGCCTTTGGTGAGGGCACAATTAGACAATCTAAATTCGGGAGAAAAAATGGAGGTAAAATAAATGGGCATTGTAAAAAACAAAAAGTAAAATAATATTTAGCAACAATTATTTGGACAGATATCTATTTAGTAGGTGGATGATTAAATTAAAACACAGTTTTATGACCCTCATTAGTTCTTTGGTGATATTCAATTAAACTATGAATGCCAACAAATACGTCACAAACTGGTGTTAATAATGTATCACCAGACTAGAATTGATATTCCAGATTTTTCACCCTGGCTCCAAGGGCACTTAAGGGGCACTCCACAGGTCATTTAAGATATGAGAACATGCATCTAATAAATACGCCTTCAGACAGACTTACTAAAACTTTTGAAATCTAGTATGACTGAAAGCTATAATCTCCGAGATCTACCTCTGGTTGGATGCTACCTTTGTAGAATCAGTATTGACAGTTTCTTCCCTTAACCTTTTGTTGCCGATGCCGTCCAATCAACTGTCTTGTTTTTTGTTTTCATTGGGCCATAGCCATGGCTACAGTGAATAGCCGCATGTAATTGGTTTAGGGCTGCGGTGGGTGTGGCTTTTTAAAATTTTTTTTTACTTGTGTTTCATTTTTAACTCTACCATTTTCTATATTGACACTCACCCATTTGAAACGTCTGTATTTCCTGTTCTACAAGCCTAAAGGTGGCATGGCATAGGGTTAAGCATAAGAAAACCTTTTTTCTATGTATTTTTTTCTATATGGATGATTTTTTAGCTCTGGCGCTCATGCCTCCTTTCCATAAATGCCACCATTACACAGAAGAGTCAAGCCAAATGCTTTTTCCTCAAATCTGGAGAAGTTATGATAAGGATTTAGTTAAGTATTATAATTTCAAATGCTTCACTTTGGAGGCATTCCACGGTATTACTGACACAATGTGAATATTTATGTAAATGTGACAGACAGACCTTTATATAGATCCAGTTTATAATTTACTCAATAGTGTGTTCTAAAGAAGGGTTATCACAATCGGATTAGCTGTTCTATGAAAATAAACTGACAAACAGTTGTCTAAGTATTTCTCCAGATGTTGACTGATTGTGTTAAATAATGTTTTTACCAAGTATCATCACAATTGCGTAAGTGGTTCTCTAGATATACTGTAAAACTGAATAACATACAGACCTATGATATCCAACTCAGTGGCCAAGACTGGACATGATGTGTATTTTTTTTTCAAGTTCTATATTGTGAGTGTTCTATCCTTAATAATGAATGAAAATGTTATTTTAAATTCCCAAAACATATGACATGATAAGACCATGAGAATATTTATGAACCAGAGGAGGCCATATTACTTGTCATGGTCCCTCTAACTGGTTAATCTCAAAACTTTACCAATGATTCGGCATCAACATTGAGTAACTCTGAATGACAATATGCTGTGTAGATTAGAAAAGCATTAAACTTTTTGCAAAATGATCTATAGTTTGCAGCTCATCTCGGATAATTGCTTGGAGGGCATATCGTTTATCATTTTGGTTACAGCAGAATTGTTTGTTATTACAATTGTATATGGTTTGTTTCATACTTTATTAAATCTGTTGATTGGGTCCCAGTAGCTCACCTGGTGAAAGCACAGCTGCATGGGGTGCAAGGTGAGTCAGACAGTCAAGGGAGCGCAGGTTTGTGTCGTGGTTGTGCAAAGTCACTGGTCTTTGCTGGAGATTCCAAAGAGAGCGTCACATTGGTTCTGGTGCTCCCATGGGTTAGCAAGGCAAAACTGGCAGGGACTATTTCTTTTCATTGCACTGCAATGCACCCTGCTGGCAGGTGCATAGTGAGCTCTGGCGGACACCTGGCGGGCACTTCAAATGAACTGATACAAAGAGCAAACAGTAAAAAGGTATCTATTTTTTATTATCCCTTATAAATGTTTACCATGTTATTTTTCACCATAATTTGAAGTTTTCCTATGGTTATACAATGCATTTATGATAGTTTATTGTTTTGACATTTTTTTTAAAAATGCTTTACCATACCTCTCTGGGTTTTATAGTGCTTACATGTGCTTTACCATGCCTTTGCTATATTTTTATTGTGAGAGACTTTTATAAGGGATGTCACCTTAAATCTGTACCCTAGATCCTTTAAGCCTTAATTAGTAAGAAGCACCAGTTCCCTGTTTGCTAATTAGTATTTATTAATTAGATTCTGTAAAAATTCACATTCCCTTTATTATATATAAACATCATATTATATGTAACATCCGTAGAGATAACACACACACACACACACACACACACACATATATATATATATATATATATATATATATATATATATATATATATATATATATATATATATATATATATATACATACACACACAGTGCCATGAAAAAATAATTTGCCCCCTGTGTGTATTTCAGTGTTATATGTTGTGTGTTGTGTGTTAATGTTGGTGTATAGTCATTGGTACACAAGACATAAATGGGTCTCGGTACAGCTGCATAAAAGCAGCATATTTTCACTCACTCGGGGTTGTGTGTTCGGTGAGTGGAGAACGGGATTGGAAATGGAGGTAATAAGCTTAATAATAGTTAAAATATCAGCTCACCGTGTTTGTCTGTGTAGTCCATTTTGTTTGTCTCTTTATTTTGGCAAAAGAGCTGTGTCCTGTGTTTTTGTTTGTCTTTACAACCTTTTATTTTCAGTCTATTTCGTTATTAGATACTGAGCAAGAACAATCGTTCATCTTCACCAAATCCCTTTCTGATTTTCTGTATATTTGTATATTTTTGACATTGAATGTTATCAGCGCTTCAACCAAAAACTAATATTAGATAAGTGAGTTAACAAATAATACAAAATGTTGATACTTACTTAATTTATTTATTAAAGAAAGTTATGCATCACCCAATGCCCCTGTGTGAAAAAGTAATCGCCCACTTAGACACAATAACTGGTTACACCACCTTGATCAGCACTAACTGCAAGCAAACACTTCCTGTAGTTATTGATCAGTCTCTCACAGCGCCGTGGAGGAATTTTGGCCCACTCCTTCATGCAGAACTGTTTCAACTCAATGACTTTTGTGGGTTTTCGAGCATAAACTGTTAGTTTCAGGTCCTGCCTCAAAATCTCAATGGGGTTTAGGTCTGGACATTGACTAGGCCATTCCAAAACTTTTAATTTATTGTTCTTCAACCATTCTGATGTAGACTTGATCATTGTTTTGCTGCATGACCCAGCTGAGCTTCAGCTTCAGCTCACGGATGGATGGCCTGACATTCTCCTGTAGAATTCTCTGATACAGAGCAGAATTCATGGTTCCTTCAATGATGGCAAGTCTTCCAGGTTCTGATGCAGCAAAACATCCCCAAATCATAACACTGCCACCACCATGCTTGACCGTTGGTATGAGGCTCTTACTTTGAAATGCGGTGTTTGGTTTTCGCCAGACATAATGGGGCCCATGTTGGCCAAAAAGGTCCACTTTTGACTCATCTGTCCATAGGGCATTGTTCCAAAACTCTTGAGGATCATCCAGGTGCAATCTTGAGACGAGCATTCATGTTCTTCTTAGTGAGCAGTGGTTTCCGCCTTGCTACTCTGCCATGAGTCCCATTTCTGCCCAGTGTCTTTGTGATGGTGGAGTCATAAACACTGACCTTAGCCGGGGTGAGAGAGGCCTGCAGATCCCTAGATGTTGTTCTAGGGTTCTTTGTGACTTCCTTGATGATTTTACATGGAGAGATTGGAGAGATTTTGGCAGGACAGCCATTCCTAGGAAGATTCACTACTATCCCAAACTTTCTCCATTTGGACAATATGGCTCTGACTGTGGTTTGGTGGAGCGCCAGAGACTTAGAAATCACTTTCTAACCCTTTCTATACTGATAGGCGTCAACAACTTTTTCCCGGAGGTCTTCGGGAATTTCTTTTAATCGTGGCACGATGCGCCTCTAGAACCTGTGTGCCAAAGTTAGTCAGATTTATATTGGGCAGGGCTGACCCATATCAGGCCTGATTGTTAACCAAAGTATTCAAACAGCTGACCCTAATTATTGCTTTAATTGGGTTGAGTTAACTAGGGAGGCAATAACTTTTTCACACCTGAAGATTGCATGTCTGATTACCTTGCACACCAAACAACCAAACAAATGAAAGAAGCACCAAACTTTGGTGTCATTTTTTCTCTCAGACTCCCTTTATATACTACTACAACCCACAAAAAGATCAGACCAAATTCAATGTGAAAAATGTGCAAAAATGCAGAAAATCAGACAGGGGCCAAACACTTTTTATATATAAATATATTACATCAATGAAGTCCAGAAAAAAATGAAATATGTATTTTCATGAAATAATGCACTTACCAAAATACCACTATCCACAGTGAAAATAAAAAAAAAAATCATATTTTCTAAATTGCTAATAGAAGTTTTTTTGTTTTTTTTTAAATGTGCTTTTTTCTTCATATAATTTCCATCATATTTCTAGTCTGAAAGAGGATATTGTATTCTATGCACGTCAATGAACCTTAGCATTGTTCCTTTTAATTGGAGTGAAATTTGTGCCCTGGAAAAGACTGTGATTGAGTTATTTGTACATGCTGATGTCTTAAAAATGATTAGTGAGGTTTGGATGCTTGGATGAGCTTGATCTAAAGGTGTGCCAATATGTTTCAATGAGAAACACTAAACTGACATTCTAGGAATCTGCACTGACTACAACTGGAAATTCAACAGACATCATAATACATGATAATGCAATTATGAAATGGTAGGGACGGGCACAATATGTTCCTGATTCTCTGGTTTATTTTATTATAAGTCTGGTGTATCACACATACATTTCAGTTGTCTGGAAATTGTGGTGGTGAATGACAAACATTGCAGTTCGGCATACAAATTTCAATGGTATACAGTGTTTGTGGAAATAACTTTAAAAACCAATATATTGTAGGGGAAAACATACAAATTGGTTTTTGATCAAAAACACTTTCTTTGAAAGAAAAGTATACCCCCCGATACAACCATATGAACATTGCTAGAAGGTGATTTCAACCGCAAGTCTCCATCTGCCTCAATGTATATGTTTATACTAGAACACAGCTATCCATGGTTCAATTTAAGGAAATGAAAAAAAGCTTATAACAGGAAGAACACTCATATTTATACATCAATATTATGAGTGATTTCAGTTTCCTTGTTCGTATCCAGTTATTAGTGAACACCCTACTACCTCGCACCCCCAACATACCTCCAACACACCTCCTCAACCCCCCACCCCCCTTGGGGGGGGGGGGAGGGGGGTGCGGGGGGGGGGTGGGGGTTGGGAGATCTGCCCAAAGCTTCTAGAACATTCTATAGCACATAGCCAAGTTGCAAAACATGAACTTTAGACAAACATAAAACGGTTATAGCTTTATAAAACATGTGTTTCAGCTCCTTTCTCCCCATCTTACACTATCTACCCACATCCTTCATTATAGGAGGCTGTGTGGTCCAGTGGTTAAAGATACAGGCTTGCAACCAGGAGGTACCTGCCTGATTCAAATCCCAGCTCAGCTACTGACTCATTGCATGACCCCGAGCAAGTCACTGACCAAATTAATGTCTCCTTGTGCTGCATCTTTCAGATGAGACATTCTTGTGAGTGACTCTGCAGCAGAGGCATGGTTCACACAGCCTAGTCTTGTATCATCTAAAGCGCTTTGTGATGATAGTCCACTATGAAAGGTGCTATATAAAAATAAAGATGATTATTATTATTATTATTATTATGAGGCTTCCAAGCCAAAGGCTGGGAAGCCTACTGTTATTGTTATAGTTTATTTTTTATTATTTTTTATTTTTTATTATTTTTTTTCTTCCCAAAACTTTAAAATGCTGCTGTTTCAAAGCTGTGTGACTGATCAGGTTCTGACTTTGCAGGTAACAAGCTGCATACATTGCCTGTCAGATGCTGAAAAAATTTTGCTGCTGCGTCCTTTCAATTGGCGCTGTGACGCATTTTTTTAATAAACCTTTCGAAATCTTTTTCTTGGGAACCGGTGAAGCAATTGATCTGAAACTTGGCATATATCATTAGCATCCAAACCTGCATCAAGTAAGCGAAGCAGAAGTTGCTGTGATAAATTTTAATGTCAAAATGGCTGCCACAAATTTTATCGAAACGCGCCAACAAACAACAAACTGCTGCTATTTGAACACCGTTTGACCAACAAACTCCAACATGGTAGTTATTGTCCCAGTAACAATGGAATATAAATATGTCAAAATGGTTATATTTTGTAAAACAACATGGCCGCCAGGTGTATGTTTACATCTAAAATTTAAAACTGCCTCAGTTGACAAATGGTTTACTTGACCAACTCGAAACTTCACAAGCATCATCCTTGACGCTATAGCAATACAACAGACCATCCCATAAAGGACGTCAGGGAGCCAGTTTAGTCAGCAGTAGCTGGGTAGAGATTTATTACAGATCTGATTGAATCTGCAGCTGCTTTCCAGGCCTGCACAGTCCCCTCCCTGGCTCCATGGACCCGGGCGAGAGAGAGTTCCAAACAAATGATGTCAAGAAAAGCGAGGGTCCAGTGGCGCCATGAAAGGCAGTGCGGAGGCTGCCAGTGAAGAGCCAACATCTTTTTTGTGGCTGTGAGGCGGGCTAACTAAAGATAGGTCAAAGTAAGAGTCATCATTCAATAATAGAACCATAAGAGAGCAATGAATATCATTTTCAAGAATATTAGACAAAGATACCCGTTCCCACACGTCTGGACACTCCCAAAACATGCAAGACAGTGCTCAATGCTCCCTTGGGAGAAAGTGCACATACAGAGGTAGGGGTGAGCTTCATTTGGTAGCATCTAGGAGGGGTTAATTTTATTCTATGATTGAAATTAAAATGGATTAGTTGATGATTAGGATTCTTGGAGGCATAATTCAGGTTAGTCCAAACAGTATCTGAACATATTTCTTTGTTTGCAGGAGATGTCCCTATTGCAGATATTATCAACTACTAGAGGTTTGTATGAGTCCTTTAATAGGTGGATATAAAGTGTGGAAATCAGCCCCCTCGTTTTACCCCATGTGCAGCATATCATTTAATGCATGAGATGGCAGTTCTGTCCCCCAGGGTACCCCATACACACACATTGCAGAGCAGAGATGAAGATGAAAGAAAAAAGAAGTGCCTCGTAAATTATATTGCAGTTGTAAATGTTGGAATGTGCAAAGACACTTATCTTTAAAAATATCCCCAAGAGTATAAATCCCTTTGGCCCTCCATTGTGGAAAAGTGACAGCCACCTGATAAGAGGGTTAATTTATGAAATATATACAAGTGGGTATGCCATTTTGTTTGAAGTTTTATATGTTTTTCCACTAAGCATCATACAGTAATTAGATGAGACATTATGGTGCCGAAGCTTAACTTACATTGTTTGAGGGAAGTTACAGAATAGACTTGAAGTCTATGTGGAAATACTACATTTTCTACTAGCTGTTGCCACAAGACAGAAATATTAGGATCAAAACTAGACTATGGCAGGTCGCAGGACAAATAATATTTGAAATTTGGCAAAAACAGTCCTCCTACATTTTTCACACAATGTAATGTAGAACGATTCATATGAGACTGGTTTCCCCTCCCTCCAGCACATTCTTTTTTTTTTTGAGGGTAAAACGGTGTCCCTCGTTACACCATTCAAAGGCATTAGGGCAGACTTAGACCAGTTAATGTGGTCAAAAGCTCATATAATGAAAGGACAGCTCAGGGGGCATCAATATCCATAGCCATATAAATGACATGAATGAGGTGGCAGACATTGTCTGATGCTAGATGGGTCTTAATAAATCCAGTTTGATCATGATGTATCAATTTGTCATGTGGTCAATGTGAGATCAGCATAGCATACATTTTAGCGTCTGAGTTGATTAACGATAGGGGTGATAGCTAACACATAGAGAGGGGTCCTTGTCTTTTTTCAGTAGTAAGGATATGATAGCAGTGTTAACATCTCTACAAAAACAACCCCTCTCAACAGCCGCCTGCACCATCTCCAGTAATAGGGGTCCCAATTGATCCCAGAAAGTAAGAAAAAATTCAAGTGGTATACCACCAAACCCAGGAGATTTACTCTTTCTCATGACCTGCACAGCCTCCCTCATCTCTTCCAAAGTGCCCCGAGTGCAGTGGACTCCTCATCTGAGAGCAAAATTGAGAGTTTATTTGTACAGGGTCAGACAGTAGTGTGGATTTGACAGATGAAATATCGGCAAATCGCTCATTGCTGTGAAGCCTTATGGCTAGTAGATGACTAGCTCTGCTACCATTAAAATAATAGTTTTGTCTAGCCCTATGAATAAGGATTTCTGAGCGATATCTGAGTAAGAGATTAAGTTCTTTTCTGATAAACTCTAGTTCAAGTTCAATGGCTTCAGAGAAATTGGTTCTGTAGAGTACGTTCTAAAAAAGCTACTGTGGTTTCCAATGCTTTGATTTTACTATGATGAGTCTTGTTAATATTAGCAGCAAATAAAGTAGAAGTATATTTAATAAATCCCTTAATTGAATCCCACAAGATACAGGAGTCATCTACAGTACCATGATTGACGTCAAGAAAGTTTAGATTGAAACAGTACTCGGAAGGATTCATTTTTGTAATAATGTGGTATTGAAGTGCCATCTTGTAACTTGAGTTTACAAAAATTTGCAGGGTGATCTGAGAGTGACATAGGGAGTATTTTAACATTATGTACCTCAGAAAAAAAGATTTAGAAGCGGGAATGAAATCAATCCTAGAAAAGGACTTGTGCCTAAAGGAAAAGAAGGTATCATTTTTTAATGGATGGGTTAACCACACACCAGTTATCAACTAAACCCAAGTCAGAAATAAAAGTTTTTAAGGTGGAAGATGGGAGAAGCTGTGTTCTTCCCTATTGTAGACCCGATCTGTCACACGTTCATATCAGCTCCAAGGATTCATTTAAAATTTGACAGATCTAACATTAATTTGGTCAGTGAATTAAAAAATCCTACTGCAAACACAGTGGGGGCGTAAACTGAGAAAAAGGCAATTTTTTTTACCCAAGATTATAATTAGGGGTCTACTTAAATCTCTGCAAATTTACATATTTTTCACGGGTAGGTTGCAGAATAAAATTAGGTGTCGCAGACATTTCACGGACCTGTTTAAACATTAAATAAAGTACTTCAGAACACTTTAAAGCCTAAAAAAATAACAGGGTGCTGTCATCTAAGGCAAGCATGCAACAGCCCCCTGCAGTTGACTTGCCCATACATTGAAACTGCATGTTCTGCATCCACTGAATTGATATGAAGTGTAAAGGCGCGCACACACCAAATGCAACGCGATTTTTTCTGGGACGACACCACAAATTCTCTGCGAAAATACAGTGCACACTACAAGCGATCACAGAAACTACGTGACAGCTGGAAATTTGCTATTTCTTTCAGAAAGTATGATTACTAACAAACGCAATAGAAAATGGCTTACTATTATAGTTCAGGGAAATTATTATTATTATTATTATTATTATTATTATTATTAATAATAATAATAATAATAATAATAATAATAATAATAATAATAATAATAATACCTACATAAAAAATTAAATACACACAAGAGGTGGGCACTCCGTCACTAACTGAAACTGCTTGATTTCAAACCACATGACATGACGCTGTTCTCTGATTGGTCATTTTCAAACCTTTCTAATCCAAATATATTTTCCGAAAGCAAAAATTAATACAGGTCCCTAAATGACATATTGGAATTGTTTGTGGTTTGGTACATCTTTTTTTTTTTTTTCCTTTCTGAAATCCTACTGATCTTTGACAAGCTAGCCCGGGATGTTCTGCCTTGTTAAATCACACCATGTTTATTTATGACAAATGTTAAAGTCAAACTGTTAATCATGTGATTACTCTGGCAAATGTTTTGTAGCTTTGCATTGATCAGTCTGTTATAACCGCCCCCATATGTGCTGCAATAAGCGCAGCCTCTGCTTTATTCTTAAATGAATAGCAGTAAGCCTGGCCAGGTCAGCTCGATTTCTGATATTCAAATTTAAAGTTTTCAAATTTGTTCTGTGACTTTTTTTTAATTAAGATTGCCTATTTTTTTAAAGAAACTCTCCAGGCATTGATTTAAATGCATAAAAGAATTCAATATTTTGAAACGGTGCCTTAACTGTGTCTTTTTATGGTGTGCTGGTTCGTAGAAGTTTTCTAGGTCTGCTATGCATTTTTTCCCTGGTATGTTCTTCATTTTTGACCCTTTTGGCTGTCCGTAGTTGGGGGCGGGGCTTATTACCCCTTGCTCTTTGCCGGCCAGTTAAAAAAGAGAACCAGCTAGGTAACAGAGGGCGGCTTTTGGTAGATGAGGAGTTTCATTTTGTTAGTCTGTGTTTTAAAGGCATTTCTATTCATTTGTTGAGCAGTATTTTATTTTGCTACTCGAGTCAAAATCTTCTGCTGTGTTTAGATTTTGCTACGTGCACAGCCAAGCTAACTAACTGTTTCTTTTGTCTGTATTGTGTTTTTTTGTGACTTTTCTTGCGCTGTTTTGGATCCTTGTTTTTTTGCTGAGGAATACCATTTGCCTGGACTTATAAAACTACATAGTTTAAAGGAATTTGAAGGAAAGACCTCTACATAGTGGATTGCAAACAACCTCTGGGTGAGATCAAACCTTTTGTTTCATTTTTGTATTTGCAGTTTTTCTTGAATGACCATTTTGTTTTTTCACTGGATTCTTGATTTTTTTTTTTGGAGTATTTCATGAAACTTTTCTTTTTGGATTTGTTTTGTTTTTCATGAAGACTGAACTGGTTAGATTATAATTAACCATTCTCTGCTACCAACTGAACTTTACACTTTATGCATTGTGTGCTTCGGCTTTGCAAGTGTTGATAGTGTTTGCTGTTATGTTGTTTAATGTGTTCGATGCTCATATGGTTCTTGTTTCACATTCATGTTCTAGACTTACTTCCAGTAAACGTTTTTTGGGCTAAGCATACTTCTCAGGTCCCCTTTAAATCCCTCTTTTACGCTGTAACTTATTACTTGCTGATTCCAAAAAAATTTGAATGCTTGTTTATGGATTCAGTATATGCATATGATCTATGTGTCTAGTAGGAATACTAAGGAAGTTTGTTACAAGTCGTCAGTTACCAACATGCTGTAACCAGGTTTGAGGTTTTAACTTATATTCATAGCAACAATTCCAATTTTAGTGCTAAGAATGTTCTATCTTGGTCTACAGACATTATAACAATCTATGCCTTGTGGGATTCATTAGCATTTACTTTGAGAAGTAGTGGAACTATTTGTCTGAAATCCAGTCTACAAACAGGATGAAAATGTAAAGAAACTGCTATCATTTTAAAAATGCCTTGTAATGTTAGCAACAGACAAACAGACAAACTCAGAAGGAGCTCTAACCAGACTGGAATGTGTGCAGTTGACAAGCTGAGCCTTGTACACTTGAGGGGTGGCTTTTGGTATAGTGTAACTTTGGCTTCAAAGGGATTGGTTATACAGAGTATCATCTTCATTAATCTTTGTACTGTATATCCATGCCCAAAACCAAATTCATGCCCACACCCACATACAGTCACCTTTCAGCCATTGAGCTGTCACTCTCCCTCCTTCAATTCATATCCCTCATCCTTCTCTAATCAACAGTTTTATTCAGTTACCCCATGGTGAACTGCACAGGGTCTATTGGCCAGGCTGTGGACCCTATTGTACCATATTCCTTAATCACCAAATAAAAACAATTTATTGCAAATTCTGTGTTCAGTGGGTTTGTCCTGAACTACTGAACAAATGTTATTTTGATAATACATATGAAGTATTATCCTGTCAAGTGTGTCATCATGTATAAAAGTATTTAATGACAAAACATAGAAGGGATAAATTAGAACAAACAAAATACATGTTCTACTCTTCTTTTAGCTAACAGTGATTTATTTAACCACTGTTTCCAGAATTCAGAATTTATAAATATCAGATTTATGTGGGTGTGGATGTTACCTGATTTTTTTTCTAAACTCTGAGTATTTGACACTAGAGGACTACAATGCATTAGGATTTGAATAACGCAAGATGACAGGAATGTGACAGTCCTGAATTTGCTCAGACACAGTTTCACTTTTAATTGTTCTCTTAATTTAACTGTAGCTCTGTCTAATGCTTACACTGAGCGCTTCATATTACACAGAGCTGCTGTGACATTCAGTACCAGGGGTTGATGGCTGCATGTCACTTAGTGTGAAATGAGCAAGTCTTTTTGAACCAGAGTCCCTTTTCAGGTAATTATCTCTTGCCAGCAGTGTTGTGTGAAATTTAATTACTTTAAATTTAAAAGAAAGTTGATGTGGAAGTAAATAAGACAATTACTTCACAGAGTAATTTTAAAAAGGTCCTTTATTATTTCACACACACACACACACACACACACACACACACACACACACACACACGCAGTTACATACACAGATGCTATACTGCGAATGATATCCCTAACGGGACACAACCCAACAAGGTTACATACAAAGATTATATTAATCACAGATCAATACAATCCATGAGACGCGACTGAACTAATTCTTACCCTTCCAAGCGGATCGGGAGAGCCCTTCGACCCTGGTAAGAGAAAGCAGCTGTCTCCAAGAAATTACCGAGCAGGACTGCGCGCTAATCCTCACGGCTGACTCTCATCAGAGCAGAGGAGAACCCCGTCCTTTATAACTTACCAAGTTAGGCTTTTGCATGCGAGAGAGTAATTGGCCAGATCACTCCCTCGAGGCTTGGCCCTCTGAATAAACTATTCCTTTCCCTAGAACATTCTAACCAAAACAAGTTATATAAACGTGACAAAAACAAGTTATATAAGATATGGGGTTATTATAGGGCAAAGGCAAAGATGAACTCTAACACACTTTTTTTTTTTTTATTACAAGCAGTCCTGTCAAAAACTCAAACTTTTTTTTTTCTGTAAATGTGTTTCACAGAGATTAGCAGCCAGGGTTATGGTTTGTATCCTGGATTTAGCAGGGCATCTTGTTTTAAACATCTGGTATTACACAAGGCAAAATAAATCTATTGAGCATTTTTGTTTGTGGGCAAAATACTAAGGAGGTGCTTTGAGGGATTAGTCTATGCAAGTTATTGACAGCATTGTGGTTCTTATGAAGGTATGTGAGATTTAACAAGCTGTATCTGTACTAAAAAAACAGCACTATTCCAACAGATCTGTTGGGAATCTGTACATCAAATGGTAAAGCCCAATATTTCCTCCATGGTATAACAAGTTGTCAAAGTAACAAGTGCAATAGCAATCCCAAAGTTTACTGTTCAATTGGTATTCTGTGGCAGCTGAATATGCGTTTAATTCCATGAAAGTTTCCATGGAAACTAGCAAATTACATGCCTACAAATACTGGTGGTGTTGTCTTGTTTTTAAATTAGATGTGAAAGCACTTCAGTGTATTTCATTCAATAAGCAACGACCTGACACGGAGGGCATTACCTAGCATTATAAAACAGATTGTTAGAATGCTGCATGCTGATTGGCCCATCAGGGTTCCAAAGAGTTACAATATCCAGCATAGTGTCATGACTAGGAACTACTTGGGAACAAAGGCAAATCACTGCACCTGTGCTAACCATGTATCACTATGCCACCAAAATCAAAGAAAACACCTGTCAAAATACCTGCTGTCATGGAAGATACTGAAGACATCAAGGTGTCTTCTCATCTTCCAGTTTATATTAATCTATATAAAGTCAATGAAAAAAAAAAAAAAAATTAGAAAAATGCAACAGCTGTTTGAAGTGGTGATATCAAACACAAAAGCCCAAGTTAGGAGAAGCAATTGGGGAAACCTTGTCAAACAAATAGGCACAATAGGAAAGGTGCTGGGGCTCAACATTCACAAAATTGTTGCTTCTAACTTGGCTTCTTTTTTTGATCGCTCCACTTTACATTGAAATGCTCATTCCCTTATCTGCTGGGTTATGCCAGAATAAAGATGCTGAGACACATGTGCCAAGGGAAGTGCTCAACACAGACTGAAGTGTTCTTGGTTATCCTTACAAGCACTACTACAGAAAGAAAGACGGACAGGGAATGGAAGAGGCGTCATCACAGGCACAGACAAGTATGCTTTGGAAAGACACCCAGACAACATGCAGGTAAGGCACAAGTAGATGAGGGCACACATGGATAGGTATTTAGCCCATACCTACAGTAGCATCCACAGCAAGAAGAGAGTGTCCTGAAGTAACACCCCATCCGTGCTGTATGAGAATGGAAGCTAATTGGTCATTCCTGTTGTCCACAGTAATTTTGCTTTTCTGCACAGCAGTAAACTTGGCATTGTGTCGCTTTGTAATGGTCCCGTCTGGTTTGAACTGCAATCATTCTTCTTACTGACTGAATAAGTTCACGTTTCATGATTGGAGAAGTTTTGCATTGCCAAAATTTGCTACCAAGAATCGTTGCCCATTTGTCAGTTCTATAAACAAGTTCTTCCAAACACATGGAATCTGTACCAGCAGGTACATGTAGAGGGAAACCATACAACACCTGTCGGTTTGATGAGCAGCAGTTACACCTACTACATAGAATATCATGTCTTATTGTGACTGAAACCGTGCAAGATACTTCAGGACAAACAATTTTTGAGAAACTGCAACATCTTGCTGCTCGCCTCTACTGAAGGGTTCTCCTAAGAAGTGACACATATCCACAGTAGTTAGAGAAGCAGTGGATGGCAAGTGATCATAGTTGTAAACAAAGCTCCTGATAGCCTCTTGTTGACTGTTTTAATGAATCCTTCAGAGGCTGAAAGTGAAGAAGGAACTGCAATGTTGCATTTGCATAGCGTGAAGTAAAATTCGGGTTGCTCAAGCCTCTGAATGGATGTGCAAGTGCAAATGTTTTCTTAGAAGATTGATACTTTTGCTGTTCCTGAACATTAGTAATGGCTCTGAATGAAATGTACTTTATCTTTTACCTTGTGTCCCTAGTGCATGTTGGTCTCCTTCAAACTTATCAGCTTAGGACAATAAATCCCTCTGAGCCTATTGTACTCTGCAACTGCAGTTTGAGGTGCCTTAATGCAGGTGGGGTCAAAGTTTAACTGTTTATGAATAAGAACTCAATCGTTATGAATTGTTATGTTTTAATCAAAATACTACAATGGTGTTCATTATGGTAATCCTTTATTAGTTAAAATGTTTAGTAATACAAAACCTATTGTTTGACCTCATTATTATAATCTTCAGTCAGTTGTAACCAAGTATAAATCTCCAAATTTTTGTAAAATGACTTTACACTTGTAAAGATGCAACGAGTTTCAGTAAATTCAAACAATCAACTTCAAATCCCACACGGGGAGAACACAAACGGAAAATGCCATCAAGGGGCTGGCACAGCAAGGGATGGTGGGAGGTTTCACAGTTCCAATTGAGTGACAGTTTTCTAAGTATTATTTGTGAATGTTTATTCACCATTGCCACACCCTGTTAGAAAATTGCCTTCATGCATTTTTTTTTAATTATTCATTATTTAATCCTCAAATCACAATTTACAAGATTAAATACACTACTATACTCCTCCTGGGCGCTGCTATAATAGGGTCACACAGTGATACTGCACGTCGATTGGCTCGGTGGATATGTCAGATTTTGCTAAATTAGAAGCCTGGCGTGTAGCGAGTTATGGAAAGAAACAATCATTTTAGTTGTATTAACGTGGTGTATATGATGTTTTGAGGAGAAAGGACATGAATGATCCTGCTTTTAGCTCAGCTTTGGGCCAAATAGCATATATACTGCTTTTGCATATAAACTCTTTTTATATATATCTCTTACTCACCATACATCTCTATGAACACGGTTTAGATTTTCTGCAGTATTAAATTAAGGATAGTTCATACACTACTACACCCAAGGTGGTCCATCAGCCCTGTCGACTCACCAGTCATATGTGTTTGTGGGTTGCTTTGAGCTCCCTTTGAGATATTCAAATACATCGCAAGGATTGGAGTGGAATGAAAGAGTTGAGCAAAGAAAGAGCGAAGGATAATATGAGCAGTGAGCGGAATTGTCACCGCTTCATTGCTCTTATTCTTTGAACATAACACAGATGCTTGCTGTTAAAATATATTGTCTTTAACACAGGATTTGCACGTCACAGGAGAGTAGAAGTGGGTAAACTCTGTATCCCTTATTTGAGACGTGGGTAAATGATAAATTGTCCAAATTCAAAGTGGGGAAACAACGTTTACCTGTGTATACCCTTGACTACAAAACTGAGTAAAGATCCAAATAAAGGTTTAAAGTACCTGGTATTGCCAGGCAGTCTTCCATCCTATACCAACCAGGCCTGAAAATTATTATTTCTTAGCAGACACCCTTATCCACACTAACTTACAGTTGACATAATATTTTTTTTACATAGTTACTCATTTATACAGTGTTTTTTTTATCTGATCAATTGAGGTAAGGCAGCAGGGTGTCCCCCACCTGGGATGGAACTCGTGACCTTTCAGTCAAGAGCACAGTGCTCTAACCACTACTCCACATGTTATAAGTAAATAAGCACTAATGTCTCATAACATTTTTTTTTTACATGAAACATACTTTTTGTATAGGTATACAAATGTCAGTTGCTCTGGATAAAAGCATCAGCCAAATCAATTAACACTAGAAGAACCAGAGATATACTCGTACCTAGAAGTCCCGCAGCAGTCTTTGACGGCTGTATTCAAAACACTGTAAACAATATAACGAAAGGAGAAACAGTTGATTTTTTTTTTTTTTTCCTTTTTTTTGAGTATGCCACAAACATCAGAACAACCAAAGCATAGTATGTATATATCTGAAAAGACATCGGTTTACAACATACAGTACATATTTATAAAACTGAAATGATAGCAATACATTTTTTACTTTTCAACAGCAATCTGTTTATTATCAGATGAGCAAAAGCAGCTGAACAATGTAGATAAATAAACTTAAAAAAAAAGGTTTTACAGAACGGCACATCTCAAGAAGTTATAACAAAAAGTATAATTTATTTTTCTTTTTTTTTTTTTTTTGACAAAAGGATATTCCTTTACCTTGAAGGCCGTTGACAATCAACACTGATAATGCACTTCTCCATGCCGCCTTTCTGCACAGGGCACAGCTGTCTGAAGTTTTATTTTTATTGCACTTGCCAATGTGGCTCTCAGTGGGGTTGTCAGCTTCAGCTGTGGGTACACGCTTGGCAGTCACCCTTTGTTGCAAATGCTTCTTGCGAAGTTCCTGTGCTAACTGCAAAATATATTCTCTCCTTGGTATGTTCTTCATGCATTCTGTGTAAAGTACACAAGTTGATGGCTGCTATGTCCAATGCATTGTAAAACACCTGAACAGACCACCATCAAGAGCCAGCTTTCACGAATACTTCCATGCCATCTAATCCAAAACAAACTCCTTATTTGCTGTGTAGTAAAACTCCACAGTCTCTGTTATTTTCACTAGTCCCGATGCTAATCGAAGCACAGCTGGCAGCCTTCAAAAGGCTGATTGAAAACAATAAACTGTCAGTCATTCACTCAGACAGAGTAGAGACTAATGTGATTACAGTTAAACATTGCGAACTGGTAAATAAAAATAATAAAGTAAAATACCATTCTGTATAATCAAAATACAATTGTTTTCTGTGTGGCTGTCAATGCTCCCAGGGCTTTTAGGTATAATGTAATAAATCTCCTTTATTTCTGCACTTGCACTTTTCATGCTTTGTGAGAATATGTAATACATATGGACAGAAAGGTACATGAACGAGAACCCCTATATTTGTTACACCACTGGAGAAAATTACATTTTAAAATCAAAAACCGTCGAAATGACTGCCGCGGTGCTTCTGGTGTTAATATGACATATTTTTCTTGCTTGGTATTTATGAATTTATTAATACATTTACAATACTAACATTAATTTCTACATTTATTTAAAAATATTTTTTCTAAATATTTATTCCTCTATGCATTTTTAAAGCATTTATTTATACCTAATAAATGATTCCATTATTTAATTTAAACAAACTACAGTTTTCAGAGATTGACAGGAAGCTACATGCTACTTTTGAGTACAATTCCATTGTATGGTATCCAAACAGGAAATAGAGCATTTCTAGAATCGAGCAGAGCCTTCAAGTTTTCAGCAAAAGCTGGTCAGGCATGGATGTAAGCTTAAATAATTTATGCATTTCAACAACTGCCCAGTGCACAGCGGGCTATAGCCACGGTTATACCTCAGAATGTTAATACATTTTTAGAAACAAAGTAAATTTCTCTTTTTCTTTTTTATAAAACTTTTATAAATCTGTTTTATAAACTGTGTCATGTGCCTAACAACGCACCAAGAAGTGACACTATTCAACACAACCCATGCTCTCTCGTGCCTTATTGCTTAATTAGACTGTGTGGGTAATAAGACCTGAGATGAAGTTGAAGGTCTTGGTGTATTTATACTTCAATGCTACATCACAATGAATTTTTTATTTTAACTTTTTTTTTTATGCATCCTTCCACATAAGCACTCCAAAATGAGTGTTCTACAAAATATAGTCCTCAATTATAACAATGTATGAGCGTTTCTATAAAATGTGTATAATTTTATTTGAATAAACCGAGAACAAAGATGGGAAGAAAGATGCGTGACCAGGTTTTGCGTTACTCTTCGTTGAAGGTCCAGTAAGTTTTAACGCTTTGAGGTCCATTTATTCAGCGCTTGTCAGGCACGTCGGGTCCAATTTATTTTCACAAGCACTGTTTATTTTACACGCGCTGTTTAAAATATATTTTCTTCTGAGTAAAACGGGTTTAAAAGGCACTGCATCGCAAAAGAACAGTACTGCATCTCCAGCCAAGCTCCAACCCTTGTTCACTGTATTTTTCACATACCTCTTTATAGACATGCATACTGATAAATCCTCTCCTGATCACTTGTTTTTATCACCAAACACCTCAATAATGCGATCCAAGTCATTATTTTATTACTATAATATCTCAAAGCTCAGCAAATGTCTATGATATTCTTTGAGCGCTGGATGCAGAAGCAGCTACCGTCTGTTTATGTCCGTGTTATCTCTGTGATGCATGGGGCTATAAGATACACCCTTTTTTTTTCGGCTCCCATAGGTCTCGCTTGGCTATTGAAAGGTTTTCTCGGCTTTTTACGGAGAACAAAAGAGACCTGTGCTTTACGTCTTTTTGATGTCGGATGATGAAAATTGTAATGTCAGACCTGGTCTGATATACTGTAGGACTGCAAAGGGTTAAGGCTACTTTCACGTTGATGAACTTTGAACTTTCACAGTCACAGACATTATTTCCCAGTTTTGTAAACCAGCGTTGGACAGTAGATGGATTGCGGTAGACCTAATAGAATGGTTTGTGTAGTGGTATCTCAAACCTGTAGTAATAAACATTTTTGCCATTTGTATGGCAAAATGTTGTATTTTTTCTGAATGGCCTGCAAGTATACCAGATATTTATCACTCGCATTGGTTGGATCTGGTCTAGTTTGTGGATAAAGACAGAAAGGCTGGCTGATATTTGACATTTCATTTTTACGTTTCTCCAGTGACTTGACGAGGCAGTGTGGCCCATCAGGGCTCTCATATGTTCTTCCTTTGATGGGACAGTGTGGGTTATCAGGGCTCTTATACATTCCCCCTCAGTAGTTTAATTTTAAGGTGTCCGTGGGGTTATGATATTTTGTAGATTGAAATGGAGACTTGCTTTTTGTAGGTTGCACTCAAAGCATTGAGGTAATTCTCTTGAGCCTTCTCTGCCTCTTCGTCCAAAATGTATTTATATGTCAAACCACACTTTATACAATCGACCTTGTGGAGTATTTGTACTGAAAACATTAGACTTCAGTTTTGTCAGGTCTGATGCATTAATGGCAGTGTTATGTATTTTCCAGAAAGTTTTGACTTAACCGTTCTTCAACTGACATGTTATTTGACAGGTTGAAATATACTTTAAATAACATTTTGTTACAAATAAAACTGGTGATGTTGTTTGATTTGTTTTTGTGGTGTGGATCAAACATATGCTAAGGATTCTATCTAATCAGAGTGCTGGGAATATTTCTATTTTATATTTAGTGTCACAATCTTCAAATGTGCATGATTAGAAAAATAGTATATTGACCTCAAATGACTTAAGGTAAAATGTTTACCAGGAGGTTCCCCTGATCAAATCCTGGCTCAGCCACTGATCCACTGTGTGTGACCCTGAGCAAGTCACTTAACCTCCTTGTACTCTGTCCTTTGGATGAGAAAAACTGAGGTCCTATTGTAAGTGACTCTATAACAGCAGTTGTTAATGTTGCATAGTTCACCCCCTAGTCTCTAAGTCACTTTGGATAAAACTGTCCTTTCATTAACACAGTTTGAATGACACAATGTGTGCCATCAACAAAAGCAGTGTCCCGCCTCCATGGATAGAGATAATAAAAATAAAACGGTAATCTTTATAGAATAAAACTCCATTTTGATATAGTTATAGTGATCATAGAGGGATACAAATTTCAGTGTCCTTCTCCTAATTAAATTACTGCTACAAGCATGCTAAACATGTCATACAATAACAAAAGGAAAGTAATTTTTATTAAAACACAAGGCATTTCAATTTATTGGGAAAACATACTTAAACAACTCAAACTAGTTATTATACTAAAACTATTTAAATCGGTTCAATTATTACTCATTCATATCCACCAGGTGTCGCCCTTCTTAACCCTTTACAAGAAGGAAGTTGTTTATTGGTTTTCAGACAGACATTCTTAATTAAAAGATAAGAATCCACTTTGTTTCGGCAACTTGCTGTCAGCACAGCAGGTAATCTAAACCATTCCCCAGTTTAAATCTTTACGACTCTGTTACCAGTATCTAGTCCTTTGAAGAAGATCAATCAAGAACATTTGGGGGGGGGGGGGGGGGGGGGGGTGTATCACAGCAGCTCAAGTCTTCTAGATTAAGAAATCTTATTTTACCAAGTATATTCAATTATAACTATGGATTTCTCTTAAGATTTTGGCAGCAATTGTAACTGAGGATCTTAACTCAAGTGAGAAGCACCTTAACACAGACTTATAGAAAACGAAAAATTGGGTAATTGCAATAAGAACCAGTAAAAATGCAGATGAGCAGTAAAGGAAATAAAATGTATTTGAACCTTGACTTTTCCTTTTAATTGTGAAATAACTATTAGAATACAATATGTTCAGCTTTAACTTTGAGTTGATTTTATGGCTGCATGGATGCCATTGTACTCAAAGTCCTTGATCAGTAAAGTAGGTTGTAACTCACTAAAAAAAAAAAAAAAAAAAAAAAAAAAAAGACATGGAAGTTGCAAAAAAACTCAATAGGCTTAACTACTTTTTATTGGTCGTGTGTTACCTTTATACTTGAGTACAAAAGGAAGTCATGTACCAACTTTGAAAGACTTCATGGCCATAAAAAAAAAACAAAAAAACATCCAAAACGATGTCCCTTCTGTTTAGAAATTAACATGTTTAAATATATTGCTGCTTACAATGGTGCTTATGTTTCATACATCTTTGCAGTGATACATGATACAGTCTCTTCATTATGATTTTGAAGTGTAAAACTACCTGCTCGGTTGCCTATATAAGACTTGTTTACAACCCATAGCATTGAAATGTTAAAACCAGGTATAAGGCATTTAATCTCTAAGAAACATAGTTTCAGGTAGTATGCAAAGATGTAAAACTATGTGATGGTATATACTTATGTATTCATTTATTTCAAATTGGAGAATGCCCTAATTAGGTAAATGGAACTTATTTATATGACACTGCTAGAAATGCTGGTGAGATGATGAACAGTGAGAGGGAATTGAACACACCCCAATGCATGGCAATTATTTTTAAAGTCCACACTGAACAAAGTGTACCCAACTTTCTAGTCATTTTTCTTTTTTTTTTTTATGAATGAGAAGAGGGCATTCAGCCCATCAGTGCTCATCCAGTCCCTAGTAACTAGTTAATCTCAAAACTGTCAATTCGGGTCTTAAAGGACCCCAGTGATTTTTAAAATTGACAACATGACTAGGTAATCCATTCTTCCTGTCTTTCCTATGATGCTAGATGTTAGTATGTGTTGTGCTGAAAGTTTTGGATTGGGTTTTTGTATTACTACCACACCCCCATTTTTTGCTCTATTCTAAATGGATTCACTTCCCTCAATCTGCATATCTTTAAGCACCGGGATTAGTCTGGTTGCTCTTTACTGGATTCTCTCCAGGGTCACAGTCCTTTTTGTTATGTCAGGACCAGAATTGAGCACAGTATTTTAAGTCTCACCAGTCTGTATATAACCTCAACGTAACCTCCTTTTGAATTGTACTGTACAGTTATGACTACATAACCAAGCATTCTGCTTCCATTTTTTTTTGTCTTTCCCACATTGTCTTGTTGCTGGCAACACCAAGGTTTTTCTCTTGGTGGGTCTAATATCCATAGTGTCTGCTTACTACTGTATCGCATATAGTACTATTTTATAGCAATACTGCGATTAATGTGTAAAGAACTGGGCAGCCTTTTTGAACATGTGCTGTCCCTTCTTACCTACATCAGTGTTCTAGTTATTCATTCAAATTCCATGTTCAATATTACATTCAGTCGTCCATGCAGAACATTTATTTGAGCAATGCACACATACATAACTGACAGATGAATAAAGGGGAAATATCCAAACCCAAGCTCTCTACTCATCTTTTTTTATGCAGTATGTCATGCTTACAGTATGAAATCATGTGACACCAGTTTTGTTTTTACAAATTTAGTCATCTCCAATTTTTTACCCCGTTTTTTTTTCCCCAATTTGATATGCCCAATTATTATCTGTTTCCATGGCTCAGCGGGGTCGCTGCTGCGTGGTGAGCCATAGATTCCCCTGCCGACCGAAGCCCTCCGAACCCGGGCAGCGCTCGGCTAATTGTACACTTTCCCCTAGGAAATCCCGGTCACGGTCGGCTGTGACATAGCCAGGACTCGAACCTGCATTCCCCCAGGCTATAGGGCACTTCCACGTGGAACGCCTTTGCTGGATGCGCCATTCAGGAGCCCCTTTACACCAGTTTTTTTTTTTATAGACTGTCAAGTCCAAGTCAATCGTTCGTCAACAGGAATTGATTTGGGAAACACCAGTTCCAAAAATGTTTTATGCAAAATGGGCCGTTGTTCTGCTTAGTGTAAATGACTGTTATTTACGAAAAATCAGCCCACCACCATTATGGATCTGTCACAATTCCAGTACCTGTTATCCTGTATTTTTTTAAAGATTTAACTTAAATCTTGTATTTTTAAATGCTGTGAAAATAGTTTTTTTTTTAAATGTGTACATTCAGATATAATTTATAAATCTAGTTGCAAGATTTAACATTTAGCTAAATATTTAACTGGCCGGCTAAAGCTGGAGTTTGCATGCAAATGAGCTCTACCCACTTTGTGCTTTCACGTGATATGATTGGCTCTTGTAGTGCGACAATTGCATATTCCCCAATTAGCATTACAAGAGCCAATCAAATTGCGTGAAAGAACAATGCGGACAGAGCTCATCTGCAAATTTAAACTTTAATTACTGAGCCTACAAAACTCCTGATCACACAATATTGTAACATTAGGTTTCTGTAACACCTTTTATTGGTCTCTTGCGCCCTCTGCCAGATATTGACTGAATTACATATAATTATCCCAGTCACAAATGGCAACAGTGTTTGTAAACCAGAGAAAATCACTCGGTGAGAAAGAAGTATTATTACTGAATTCAGATAAGCCAATAATTACAAGAAGTGTAATGAATCAAAACTGTACTTTCAATGGCAATGTTCAATTCAACATCTGGAATTATTTTTTTTTAATTAATGCTTTGTTTTAAGGGACTGTTTTCTAAGGTTAGGCAGAGGTGGGAGAATATTTAATAAAAATGACTTTTGTTTAATTAAAACATGTTTTTACTTTTTTTTTTTTTTTTTTTTTTTTTTTTTTGTAATGTTGGTTGATCAAATTTATAAGTGCAATAAGGCACGACAGGGTGTGGTATATACTCTAATATCCACACGCCCCGGGTGCGTTATAAGCCACGTGGCTTTGCCTCGTGATTTAACGCACCTGGGGCGTGTGGATATTGGAGTATATATCGCACCCTGTCGTGCCTTGCTGCTTGCATAATGGAACTCCCAAGGGCATTATTTGAATGCAGGAGGTCCATATAAGAGTCACATTACAGCTATGTCAGTATCACTATAATGCTACAACTTTTTTAAAGTTATGTATTCTTTGTCTAAAATATTCATTGTAGTTCACTGAAAGAGCAGGGCTTAAATGTCTAGGTGAAATTTTCTACTGGTTTTAGATCATGTGTCATTAATTAGTATTAACTTCCAGCTATGCTTTATCTGATGTTCTGTTACCAAATAACAAACGCTGTCCACCATAGAAAACAATAGGACAACTGCCTATGTATCTACTGATGGAACCAGTTGTGCTATTGTACAATAATCTTTAAATATTGAGGAATTATTATAACCAAAAGCTATAATTATTTGGGTAACACTTTTACATTACATGTGTGTAACTACAGTGTCATTGCACTGTAGTAACACAGTAATTACACTTTGTAATGTAGTTACAATGTAGCAAGTTGCTAGCATCTTTTGTTGTGGCTGTCTTTTTTTTTTTGTAGTTGTCTTTTGAATTGAATTTTCATGTGACTACACATGCATTTACACTGAAGTTGCAGTGTAGTTTGAAATACTCGGTGTAACATGTCACCATTATTTATAACTGAACACCCTTGATTTTTTTTCTTAATTGCCTACTTATGTTGCTACATACATTATTTAAGAATGAAGGTGGCTGTAAGTAGCATGTTGGCACCGACTGCATTGTCTCGCAGATTAGCTGAACATGTTGCTCCTCTCTCACATGACTACACTGTGGGGGAGTGCAGGTTAATATTGAATTCTGAGCAACGTGGTTAAGGCATCTATTAGCTTTTTTTTTTTTTTTTCTAGAAATGAACTTGACAAAAATAAATCTCAGTACAGTTAGAACACAAGGAGTATTGAAACATCGAGCTTCTTGGTGTTAGAAATACATGTCAATGTATTGTACAGGTTTTAGAGAACAGGTATAGCAAATGATAACTTCACTATCGAGTGATTGTAGAATACAAAACTGTAACAATACTTGCAATACTAGAATACAGAACATGGAGAAATACCATCCACTGCTTTAGCCCTGCTGCTAAGTTTACCATGCGTTTATTAAACAGACTTAACGTGAAAGCAGATACACTTGGCGGTATAAACATGCTTTTTCTCTTAAAGGCACAGTCAATTAAAGGGACAGTCACAACTGCTTGTATGTTTATTTTGTATTCAAGACTTAGCTGAGGGAATAGAAAGCTACTTTTTCAACAATGGTGGCTTTAAAACTGGTTCCAGGAAACTGGGAGACCTAGTTTGAAGTAAGTTTGCTGTATAAACTATATAAACAGAATAAAAACTTCACGGAGTGTTGTGGTTTTTTCACTCATGAGGATAGCCATAAACAACTCAATTACCACGGCACTCTGCGAATGTGAATGGGGAATCCTACGTGTTTCCCTTTCATCCAATTGATGCAATATAATAGACATTCATTAGCACATGTTCTTTAGCATCAGATTGGGGAAATGATGTCTAACTTAGATGATTTCTGTGATATATAATCGGGACAGTTTATCCTGGTGAAATTTGAAATACATGCATAAATACTTCCCAGGCAATCTGGAAACATTGTAATTATTTCAAAGCTTTATTTGTTAAGCCCATACCTCCCTGAACTCGCTGGTACAACTTGCACTGGGGATCAACTCCACTGCATATTAGTCTTAGACCCAGCTAATTTTAGCACAGTTGTCTCTTGTGCAGCAATTCTGAGCACTGTAAACCTCTAAATTCTTTCCTGTCCCCTGTTGGTGAGATGAATTGAGGTTAGCTCTAAAACCATGAATGCAGATGGGTCTGGCTCTTTTGCATTGTGGTTAAACGCTCACCTGCTGTGCTCAGGATCGCCAATTCATGCCCAGCTTCCACTGGGTTATACCATTTGGAGTGAGACTCGCTCGTTTACGACCCTTCCATGATGTATTTTAAAGGAGTGTTCCCAAATCTCCCTGATTTTGATGATCAGACCTTGGCATCTTTACTATTTTCACAAAGCTAGTGCCAAGTTCTACTTTCTTTCTTACTAGCTGAAGTCCATTTTATTGAACAAATCATTTTTAACTTGTTGTCTTGTAGATTTTATATTTTTAGACATCTGATAAACTGACCCGATAATATCTATACATCTGATCCTTTTATTCTAACTTGTCTCATTTGGTTAGATGGAATTTTGTTCCAAATACTACTTGAATTGTTTCAGTTTGTAAAAAATGTGTTTCCATACAGTGGGGAAGAAGTACAGTGCCAAAATCTCAACCAGTTAAAGCTTTCAATAGACAGACTACATTATGTATCATTCAATCCACAGAAAGCTAAGCAATTAAGCAGGGTCAGATTCAACTGACCCTGCAGTTTTAAAGCTTTTTGTTGTTCGGGTTCAGATATCAAGGGGTAGATAATGAGATAGAGGAGCTGTACAAATCCTTATGAAGTATAGTGTTTTACATAATTAGGAAATCCAGTTATTTTTTAGAAAGGGTATTTTTATAGACCAGTGAGATCAATTTTAACACTTTTTCAACCTAAGTTTATAAATAAGATTGCTCTGGAAAATTGCCCCTGATGTAAGGTATTTTCACATTTGTACTGTATCATGTGACTAACAATTACAAAACTATGCTTTTTGTTAACAGTATCCATTAAGCAGTGCTGACTAAACAAGTATCTCAATTTTGCGTGCAGCTTTGTAGCCAGTTTCAAAGTCACAATTCTGCCTCAGTCCGCCAGAAATACGCAGTTGCGAAGTCAGTGTGTACATAAAGCATGCAAGTGCACCCTGTAGCACTGGTACCTAGTAATATAGCTGTCAATAAGCAGCATGCAGTTGGTAATATCAGAATTCCATTCCCATTAAAGTCTATGGGATGGGATTGTTTCCTGGGAAAATGTTGTTAATAACTTGGATGTCTTTATCAGGGTTGCAGTAAGTTGCATTTACTATATATACTTGTGCATTTACTAGCCCCAAACCAACTCGAGACATGTATTATTGTGTGATGATGATATTTTCTGCTCTGTATGTTATTTGATATATTCTGTGTTTCTTAAAACAAAGTGAATAATGTTTAAAAGCAAACAGCTGCCATTATCGCTCTTGCGATGAATCCAAATATTTACATCATGGTTCGCTGACTTGATGGTCTTTAGGGATTTTAAAATCAGGGAAGTATTCCTGTAGGTTATTAAAACGCATTTCACGGTGCTATTTTCTAATATTTTACAAACTCCACCTCAAAAACCAGCCTGTCTAGAAGCTAACAATGCGTAGACCCTTCAACATGGAGTGGACCCTGTTGGGATATAAAGCTTTCTTAAGAGTGTTGGCAGGTGAAACCTTACAATCTCCCTGCTACTGCCAGTTTTTGAAATGATGTACATGTGTGTAATTCATTCTGTAAACCTCAATACCATCTCATTGCAGCTTAGAACTAGACACAAAGATCAATGATCACCTATTTCATTGGCACTGACTTGTTCCTATTTCATTCCCTTCCAATTGAGAATCTTCATTATTGAGTTGTCCAGTGCACTGTTCCAATCAAGCCTTGTTCATTTGATCCTTTGTTAAGGAAACAATGACATGGATTGAACAAAGTCCTGGTCTGGACTGGGAAAACTCCAGCCTAGTACCTCTGGAATAATTTGTACACATTTCACCTGCCTCAATAATTGACAGCCCTTTGTTTTGACTTGTTTTGTCTAGTGTGTGTGTGTATATAATATACACACACACACACACACACACACATACTAGTCAAAACAAAGGGCTGTCAATTATTTATTAGAGGCTTAATATAATCTTATTAGAGTTATATAATTTATGATATATATATATATATATATATATATTATGAACAAAGCACAAAAGAGACGGCTTCTGTAGAGTAAAGTGATATAAACAGTCAGAATGGATTTAAATTGTCTGATAGTTCATTCCTAACTCTTGACAAAGTACCCAAAGAAAACAAACTTTCTCATTGAACAGCAGTAGCAGCTGATTCTGGGGCTGTGCACAGCTTCATAGCTTGCAAGTCTCTGTGTGTAAGGGCATTCAGTGCAATTCTAAATGCCACAGCAGCAAGCCTTGCAAAAACAAATACAGTGATTAGTAGGTTTCTAAATATAATTGTGATTTTTTTTTTAAATGAGCTCTCATTATGGTTTCTTTATATGTATCTAATTTGTGCCTCTTGCACCCCGTTGACACTTGCGGTTTAGGCCGGCCCAGGGCTGTCTTATCTCATGTGTGAACGCTCAAAAAATGAAAAGGCGGCCCAGGTCCGGGTGAAATTTAGACCAGCTTTTTGATGCGGCCTAAAGTATCAATGTCTCCTCAGGGCCGGCCTGTCTGCCTGTGAGAACCCAACGCCGGCCTTACTGCTTCAGTGCAGTGACTTCTCAAACCACACCCCTACTAGGTCGAGCGTAGTAGATCAAAACAGTGTCAGTTTTAAAGGGTAACACCTGGGGTGATGCAGAAATGAACCCTTTATTCAGCGCTTGTCAGGCGCGTCTGGTTCAATTTATTTTCATCTGCGCTGTTTTTTTTTTCCAGCGTAAAACAGGTTTCAAATGTATTGAATCGCAAAAGGACAGTCCTGCATCTCCAGCCAAGCCCCACCCCTTATTCACTGTATTTTTCACATGCCTTTTTATAGACGTAGATACTCTCCTGATCACTCGTTTTATCACCAAACTCCTCAATAATGCAATCCAAGTCATTATTTTATTACTATAACATCTCAAAAAGCTCTGCAAATGCCTGTGATATGTCCGTGGTCTTGGAGTGCTGGATGTAGAAGCAGCTATCTCCTTTATGTCCATGTTATCTCTGGTGAAAAACTGCAAGTTTGTCCAACTCTCATACTGAGCAACAGGCCAGAAATAAACAGATCTTGGTTTTTATGGAACCTGCGGTGATCTCCAGCCCGTTTTAAATAGCGATGGGGAATGCACTGAATACACTGACACTTTTGACGATGATGATGGGTCAGTCATGAATGGTAAGCATTTCTTCATCGTACAGCTTTCATTAAAACAATAAAACTTGTGCTCTGTGTGTGTGTGTATGTGTGTGTGTATATATATATATATATATATATATATATATATATATATATATATATATATATATACACATTTCAGATTGTACCTGATTGTAAATCTCAATATTGATAAATAATGCATACGACGTTGCATATTCAGTCACCATTATTATAATCTGTATTGTGACTAATGTAATGTACACGTCCTTGTTTGCTGCATTTACGCATGATCCAACACAATCGCTTCTTTCCAACCGACTGCACTGTCAGCACACGCCTTTATCGTATCTTATGCAATAAGTACAGTACCAACAGTGTTGCAAAAAATAAGTGCCATATTTACGTTTGCAAATTTCCCAGCTCAATCTCTTATGTTGACTTCCAGGAATGCTGTGTTTACGTCCCTGTTTACATTCCCGACATGCACTTCGCCGCAATTTAGGCTTCCTTTTCAGCCACATGTGAACGCACTTTTAGGCCCCCTAAAACCTCAACTGTGAATGGAAATTTTGAGGTGGCCCAAGGCCGACTCGGTAAGTATGAATGGGGTGTTATTATCTAAAAAATCAAAACAGTGTTTTAAAATGAGTCTTGTAGCACAGTTGAGTGCTCAATATTGGTTTCTTTTGAAAATGTGTTAATTTACCAAAGTTGTCATCATCTTAAATAAAAACTTTTAGCACTCGAAGCGCTGGAATTTAGAACTACCTAGAAGTGCCAGACTGCTTATTTTAACCAGTAGCTTTTTAAACGGCTATAATATGATTTATGAAAGACAAACAATTGTATAAAACTCGTTTAATTTATGAACATCAAATCAAACATTTGCAGAGCTGAAACACCATTGTTAAATGGAAACCAAAACATGATATTTTTTTTTTCAAAAGGAGCAGTACAAAACAAACTTAAATAAAACATAAATAAAAAACATTTCACTAGTAGCTATTGTAATGGGTCTCGTCTTCGTATGTACATACAAAATTGTATAAACATTTGATTTGTTTGTAAAAATAACACAGTATATAATGCACTACTTCAAAACAAACATAAATAACTATAACAAACTATTTACATAACATATTTATTTAGCCTACATACCTGGCAGCTTTCTAACCTGCACAGTCCAACCACAATACACGCTTCTCCACTTGCCCTGAGCATTTACCCACACTGCCCTTCCACAACCGACGCACACATCCACAGTTTTGTTGTCGTTGCATTTTGCAACCTGGCACTGTTTCCTCTTGCGTGTGGGTGCAGCGCTGCAGCACTGCCAGAAGGGGCACCTGTCTCTGCCCTTTTGTTCCTTGGGATAACAAAATACTGAGCTCAAGTGATTTCAGAAAAATGCCATGTGCTCAGTGTTTGGTATTTGAGTTCAGTTAAAATTGCCAAAATGAGATGATTAAAAAACATGATTTTAATTCGCATAAGAAGAGCGAAAGATACGACCATGCCCCGCTTGAGTAATGAATATTTCCTGGTTGCTATCGACATGATTGAAGGTGGCCTATCTGTGGGAGAAGTTGTCCAGAGAATAAGATGTTCTGCTTCGACAATCGGAAGAGTAGTTTAAAGAAACCAGGAATCCGGCTCTGTGAGGGAAAGGCCAAATCCTGGAAGGCAAAGGGTCACCACACTGGCTCAGGACCTTTATGCCGACCTTTGTGTTATTCAAGCCAACCTGTGGGGCAGTGGAAGTGTGGGAAGGACTCTCCTTTAACACAAGAACACCTTTGGTGCAGATTGAGGGCAACCTTACTGCTCAGCAATAATACTTCCAATCCGGAAGTATCTATTTTCCAGAAGGACAATGCAAGACCACACCGTGCTAGGATTACAATTGCACAATTTCAATAAAACAATGTGTGGTCTGGCCATGGCCAGCTTTTTCTCCTCTTAGGGAGCATCCTTGTGGTGAAATGGATTTTTCCCATTGTAAATGCTCCAGCTAAAGGAACTTCACTCAAAAGAACACCTTCTTGGCACCAATAGCAATTCGTTCACAATAAATACAATACTCTTTTGTGAAAAGGTGACTTGTCATCGTGAGTATCGTGAGGGACACTGATTTGGTTTATTAAATCTTTCCTGAACCAGCATCATATCATTGAATTGTTTTGTATTCTGATTTCCACAAGTGCACATCACCACAAAATGGCCTGCAAACAAACAGTAAAATGCATCACTGTTTCTCCTGCTACACAAAGTTAGAAATTGTTCAAGCTCTTGGGGGGGAAAAAAAAAAACCTAAATCAGACACAAGTCGCCAAGCAGTTTGTTTCCCATTCTGGACAGTTGCTTAACCATTTTGTTAACCCTTTGCTGTCCTATGTCGGTCCATATCCGACACTTAAAATGTTTCCTTTCCGGTCCGATGTCTTTCAAAGGGCAAGAGAGACCAAAAAAAATGGAGGCGGATTTGAGCAATACGCATAGTCCCTTCACCACAAACGTAGCACGGACAAGATAGCTGCTTCTGCATCCAGCACTCAAAGAATATCACGGACATTTGCCAAGCTTTTTTGAGATGTTATAGTAATAAAATAATGACTTGGATAGCATTGAGTCTGGTGATAAACCTAGTGATCAGGAGAGGATTCATCACTATGAAGAAATATGTGATGAATACAACGAACAAGGGTTGGGACAGGGCTGGAGATGCGCTACTGAATGTCATGTTGATATGCAGTGCCTTTTAAACCTGTTTTACTGTGAATAAAATTACTTTTAAACGGCATGTGTAACATAAACAGCTGGTGTGAAAATAAATTGGACCTGATGCACCTGACAGGTGTTGAATAAATGGACCACAAAGGGTTAAATAATGTTCATGTCTTGTATGTTGCTGCTGCATTTTGTAACGTGTAGGAATGCTGTGTTAATTAAGTTTGACAGTTTATTAACGTTAAGTTAACCATAAGTAATGCCATTATTTTTGCCTCGGCCATTGTAATAGCCCGAAACACACCTGCTAGCTAGTTTCATAGTACATAGCAATTTGAGCCTTTTGACTTATTTTGCTTTAGTTGTATTAATGTTAGTTTGTCTGTTACTGTATTATTAGTTTATTAACATACACTTGCCTATTCTGCTTTTACTTATTCAGTTCATTTATGTTGATACACGTGCGTCATGACAAGTAATACATATGTATGTGTGTATATATATTGTGGCAGGACGGTATATGTTTGGGTTAATTGTTGCAAATGGATTGATTTAATTGTGCAGCAGCTGAAAGCAATCGGCTGTTTCAGCAGGCAGGTGGGCAAATTTCCGCGGAGCATCAGTATTAACACAACAATTATGATCGGGGCTGCTGCAAGGCCAGCCGTTTTCACTGCACCACCGCTTTATAGTTTGTTGTATTGTTTTATCTTTGTTTCTACAATCTTGTAGCGTCCTCTGAGCGCTACCATTGCTGGTATCACATGACATTATTGTTCGTTTTTTGTTTTTGTGTTAATACAGAGCACCGTGCTGGCGTGTTTCACAGCACTTCTGTGCCTCCATTCTGGCTCTCACCTGCCTGTCTGCCTGCTTCAGTGTGGGAGCAACACAAGAATGCCACAAATTATATATATAATAGTAGGTGTTTGTCAGTATGGGTTTGTTTTTTAATGAGGATAGTGCAGGTGATTCCTAGTCCCACATTCACCAGAAGCTAGTGGTAAATAAGTAAATATTCAGTTTAGAATGGGTGTTGATCCTGGACAGCAATGGACCCCGCGCTTTACATCTATACTTAAGGGGAAGTCAGTGGAGATTTTTGAGCTTATTTAGAAACACATCTGTTTGAAATCTCAAATAAAATATCTGCATGCTTGCTCTTACTCGTTCTAGCTACACACAAGTTCTAACTGCTGTGGACCGACATGCTGTGCCACTGATATTGCCATTGATGGCACTTTACAATGAGTGCCTGTAAAGCAGCGTAGAACTGAGTGTGAATAACTAATTACATGAATTATTTTATATATTATACCATATGTGGAGAATTCTACTTCAGTTCGATGGGACTGTGGTTGAAATCCTAACCCTGTCACATGAAGCCCTCATTCTAACATGTCCCCAATAACCCTTGCAGACTTCTTTGAAATGTCTCCCAGCATTAACTTTGTTGCCGGTGGTTGTTTCTTCTGTGAGACGAAGACATGGGGGTAATTCCAAATATGTTTGTGTCCTTTTTTTTTTAACCACAAGATAGCAAACAGCTTCAAAAGAAGGGTTTTAAAATATTTAAACCTCCAGCTGTCTTTTTGCATCAAAGCAACTTCACATGTTTTTGCAAACTTTTCCCAGTGAATTCTCAAAATGGTCTGTAATGGGCAAAATAAACAAGCAAACCAAAAAATTGGCAAGGCCAAGCATCATTCCATTAATTTATTTTATTTTACAGAAGTGATAACCACAGCTTTAAAATCAATGCTCTTGTTTGTGCTCAATTTTCACAGACCATTGACTTTTTTCCATCAGATTTACAGTACTCTCAAGTGACCTATAAAACAAAGTGATTAGGTACGAGGAATTTATAGGGAGTGATAATTGTTAATAAAAAGGTTAATTTATTGATTATTTAAAAAGCTAATTTGTCAAATATCCTAGTTTTCTTAACGGCCTCAGCAGAGCTCCAATATCGTCTAATTTTCATGTATATGTGGTACAGAGTGGAATACATTAGTTAAGATATCCGTCATACCCATAACAACTTTTGCTTTGAGTTTATTACATTATTTGAGTATACTGATTCTATGGGGCACCATGTCGCTTTCTTTGTGACCTTTGCTAGGTGGTTCTACAATAGGTTAAAGCATTTTATTTAACCTAGTGTAGCACTAGATGCCATGTTTTACAACTTTAGTATTTGTTTGCGATATCCTATTTAGTTTTCCAAACAGCACATTTGAGATCTATATAGTGAATGGAAGTGCTAGACAGCAAAGAGTTTTGAAATCAGTCACTTTGAGGCAAAAGGTGTGTTATGTTACTGCCCCACTTAGCATCCCCACTGGTTTCAGTTGTCAGATCATGTGCCGCCTTATCCATAAAACAAGCATATTCAAGTGAGCAAAACAACACAGTCCTCCTGCCCCGTAGGGGAATGTTTTGATGATTTACTTATAGGAAGGTGTCACAAAGACTGCCGGAGTGGGTGGCGTCGGACCAGAAACGGGAAAATAAACAGATGTGGAGTTTGGTGAAGCTGAGCAAATGCTTTCGCTCAGCATTTAATAAAAGAACAGAAAATAAACAGTGGTAACAAACAAAAACACAGGACACAGCACATTCGCCAAAATAAACGGACAAACAAAACAGACTAACAAAACACAGTGAGCAGATATTTTACTTATTATTTATGACCACAATGATTACCTCCGTCTCCTATCTCGTTCTCTACTTACCGAACACACAACCCAGAGTGGGTGAAAACATGCTGCTTTTATGCAGCTGTACCAAGACTCGATTGTTAATCAATCATTCAATTGGAGTCTCGGTACAGCTGCACGTGAATTAATAAAGTGCAATTCCCCATGCTCACATATTATTACTTTTTACTTGCACCTGAAGTGCTGTGCAATCCTCTTGCCTAAATACAAATATACATTTTAAACACTCGTGTTACACAGACCCATTTATATCCCGAGTACCAATGACTATACACCAACATTTAACATGCCACATGCAATGTTGCTGTATCAAATGCCAAGAAAGAATGGTGCTATTAACATTTTATAAAAAATTGAACTAATGTTATTGTTTAGTAAAGGTGCACTTGTGTTTTTTTTTTTTTTTTTTTTTTTTTTTTTTTTTGAAAAATGTGTGTTATCGAAGTCAAAACCCCACTGTGACTTTAGGGACACTCATGACACAAAAAAAAAAAGCAATTACAAATATTTATAGGATTTCACACTCAATATGGTGAACAGGATAACTTTGTTTTGTACCTGTCTGTAATACCTTAAAATAATGGCAGGCTAAATACCACATGAATAACCCCCGAATATCTCATGTACTTCCTGAGTTCTGAAGTAATTCATTTTGAATTCAACCCTGTTAATTCATTCAATGTTTCTAGGTAAGAAATTATGTTGATCAACTTGTTTTTAAATCATGGATTCATATCCTATTACTCTCCCACCAGGGGACTGTGAGAAGTGTTAATTCATGCGTGAATGCATACCTTGTTCATGTGATCAACCGCATTTGTTACAAAAGAACATGGAATGAATATGGGTAATTAAATTCAAATGCATTCAGGGCTGAATTCAAAATGAATTACTTCAAAACAGAGGAAGTGCACACGATATTTCAGTGGTATTCAGTCGGAATTCATTATGAATTTATGGACTTTATTTTAGTGTTACCCCCCCCCCCCCCCCCCCCCCCCCCCCCCCCCCCCCCCCCCCCCCCCCCCACACCACCCCCCACATCTTATCCAACACTCACCCTTGTCTTCTGTAGGCCTTTTGAATTGCAATTGGCTATCACACAGCGTTAGATTTTTCACAAATGTTTCAGATACTGTGCAATTATTACATGATTCCCCAGTGCTGTAAAATGCTCTAAAATCCAACTGTCTTATCCTGACGGGGTATATTACCTAATAAATTCTACCAATTTTTTGATATTAGTACACTTCACAATCTTACTAAAAGTTGAATTCCAAAGATTTGAGTTATATCACTTAACCATTTCAAATGCAAAGATAGTCGAATGCTAAATGCAAACAAGTATTTGATGCAAGAATATTAAGAGATTGGTCATAGCTGAGAATGTGTTCATAATCTTCAAAGGGGTTGTACAAATTAACATACAATGCTCCAGGCTATTATGCAATAAGCAACTAGTTCATATTTTGGTAATTTCATCATGTTAATAAGATAGATAATGCCTCTGCTCTCAAGTGATTTAATAAGACTATAATTGCGCACAATTGCTTATTTCATAGAAACAGCTCCAGTTTGTTGTGCAAGAGTCCTACAAGAGCACTCAGAGTGATCCCTTTATAGGTAAAATGTTTTCCAGTTAGATGCATTGTTAAATAAGGCATTAGCTTTGCTGTATACCACCATTGAACTGTAAACAGTTTACACACAAAAATAAACTTCCAGCACTTTGAAACTGCAGAGACATGTCTGCATGTTAAACCAGATACCTCTCTAAAATCTACAGCAATAGCTGATAGCAAAAACCATGAGTGGAAAGAAGCTTGGAAAACAAACATACTATCAAAATCTCTTCATTGGAAATAATTAAGTATATGATTCAAGGCACGCCACACTAGAAATAAAATACTGTTCGGTCAGAAAACTCATGCGATAGATTACACCGTGTAACAAATTATTATTATTTTTTTGTTCCTGGGTAGTAAGTGTTATTTCCTAATTGCTTATGCCTCAAGTATAGAAAATGGCTGTTATTCCCCACAAACTTTGTTTTTGTGACCAGGACAGTAATATTTCAAAATATCACTATTTCCAATGGGAAAATGGGCAAATGTGTGTCTCTTCGTTCAAAGTCAGAAAAAAACAACATATGAATCCAAATTAACATGTATTTATACTAAAGTAATACAAAAATGACTACAAAAGATTTACGATTATACTGTAAATACAGTATAATCGTAAATCTTAAAACTACTGAAACAAAAATTGTTACATAGTGTTATTTATTAAAACAGACTGGACAACACTACTACAACATGCATATTTTACACTACGTTCTTTGTCCTTTTGGCCTTGCTTTGAGGTAACCCTGCCCATAGACTAGCTTGTAGATAAGTGAAGATGCTGGCTGTAGGGGAAGCCATGGATAGGGGGGCAGGATAGATGCCCTACCCCATTAGATGAAGTGGAGGAGGTGAACTCTGGCGCACAGCAGGGATGTAGTGGATTGAGTTAAGATATAAATCATTTTCTTGTCAATTATTGGATATATTGTTTATTAAGGGACGAATAAGAAACTAGCTATTTGATTGACCATTTAGTCTGGTTTTGTAAGTGTCTAAAATATGCTCAATATTTACGCGATTTGATCTACGGTTAAAGTGAGTTCCCTGCCAATATCATCGCTTTGCTTAATGACTGTCAGTCAAATGTACAAACCTCAGAAGATTATTTACATCTGGCCTATTATCTGGTTGAAAACAGTTATCTTCGATTCTTTACTAATTTCCAGTTTGATTGTAGAACTAACAACAAAGCGCTTTGTGATGGTGGTCCACTATGAAAGGCATTATATTAAATAAAGATTGATCTTACAAATACTACACAATGCTTACTTTCTTTCTAACCTGTAAACATTTGTTAATGTTAAATACCCAAGTCTTCCAAATACTGACCACTATTCATCAACTTGTATATATTAGGTCACTCCTTTCAAAGCTAAGCAGGTATCTGACATAGCACAACTATAAAAGCACACAGTCGTGTTATACTTCGATTGTCTTAAACCTATATTCTAGGTTTAGTGTTTTTTCCAATACCTCTTTAGATCTTATATCTTGTTATATAAAATTAGTTAATAATAATAATTCAGTCTAGAAGCATGGCTTGGTTAAGCCATGGCAAGACTCGCTATAAGGGAATAGAAGGGGCCAAAAACAAGCAGTCTTCATTTTCTTTGCAATCTTCAAATGTTCAAATAGACGTTCAAAACAAAATGATAGCGTGCTAACAGGGAAACAGTATTTATCATATGCTCCTGAGCTGGTAAAACTGTCCCCTCGGATGATTCACAAAGTAAAAGCAGCATAAACACTGCTAGTCATAAGTGCTGTGTCCTGGGTGGGTTATTGACCTCGCAGGAAAGTGACTCTTTACCATCCTTAAGATGACATTGATTTAAAATACACCTGTCAGCGATACCAAGTTCTAAATTACAAAGACTAGGCTTCTTGTAAAATTGAAAAACATGAATAACCTTGGCTTTTTGTAAAATCGAAGAACAAGAAAAACTTTGACAGGAGCTGACTGTGTCTTTTGCCAGGTTATCTAAGCTGCATTGTATTATGCTTACAAAAAAGCTTTCTTTGCTTTCCGTGCATGGTTTCTGGCTGTTGAAAATAATGTATGGTTTTAAATGTTTTGTACTTCTGACATTAACCTTTTTTTATTGGTTTACTGTCCACTTGTATTACCCGTGTAGCTGGCATATCAATGATAACGGCTTTCATTTGGCGGTTTTAAATAACGGTAATTTAAACGTTCCAGGTTACAAACAAAAAAATAACAAGTCATTTATTTGTTTGATTCGAACTAAAATGTTTTTGAAAGGTGGAAAAAAGCTATTGACTTTCCAAAACTAGTAGCAGTGTGACAGGGTCTTGCTCATGTCACGTGTGTGGGTAGCTGCTGATTTAAGCATACAGAGACACAATGGAGGTGGAGTTGAAATGCCGACACGGGATTTATTCATTCAAAAGAAAATGAAAGTAAACAAAGCAGGTCGTGAGACTTTATCAGTGAAGGTAACGCACAGAGAACACATACAGCAAGCTGTACAAATGAAAAATAAAACACAGTACAAAAAACTACAAATAAAAGGTGCAGTAAAAACGGCTAGCGCTACTCCCCTAAACAGGAGGTCCCGCTGAAATCCACTTCTCTCTATACTGTAGGCTGTTGTTGCCTGAAACTAAGCTCCGTTCCTACCGTGCCTCGGTATACACAACTGCCAGCGGTTGCAGTTTCTTCTTGCGTGCATGCTGGAACCCTGACCCTGGTTAACCCATGCAGTAGTCGGCAGTCTCCATTTCTCTCCACCCTAATATGGAGAGTTACCAGATAATAATTTTTTGCATCAGTTCTAACATCTGGGTCAGTGCTGCCTGAAATGAGCATATAGGGGTTGAAAATTAACAAATAGTGGATTGGGATCCTGTGACAGGATGACAGAGGGCTGAGGCTCAGAGACAATGTAAAGTCAAAAATAAAGTTCTTTATTTAAACAAAATAATCAAATAAATAGGCACAAGGGCCAACAGAAAAGAGATTCAAACAGAAATAAGTGAACTTAAAAAGTAAATGGTCAGGTTCCAAGCCTTTTTTAAACAAGACACTCTTTTCTTCTAAAACACAAAACTCTCCAACACAAAGCAAACTCCCAAACAAAAAAACACACCACCAGCCAGGGCCTCTCCCCTGGCTTTTATCCCCTGTGGCTGGAGCCCAATTAATCAATAATCATTCAATTAGAGCTCCAGCCACATTCTCACATGTTTTTCTGGCATGGAGAAATTTACCCCCCTCCCTGCCAGTTCCAAACATATTCATGTAGACGGGGCAGTTCCCCATCACAGATCCAAATTAAAGTCACAAAAAAGATCAAGAGGTCTCAAGAAGAGCCAAACTTTTCAAACTCTTCAGGAGTTTGAGATCTGGAAAATATTTTTTAAAATTCCCTTTGATGGCATCCCCAGTGGCTTGCCTAGTTAAGGCACTGCAGCTCAGAGTGAGTCATGCAAGCGTGGTTTGAATCCTGTTCACGTCAAGTTGGCAGTCTGGCCTGAGCCCCTGCAGGGAGCACTGGGGTTGGGTGGAAAATTAAATTAAGGCACTGAGCTCCAAGACTGGGCCATTGTCTACATGATTTAGTAGCTTGGCAACATTTGTCTGTCGGTGAACAATAGCCATAAACTATGTGAAGAAAATGGCAAATGATTTATTTGAATCTAAAATAACATGATAAACAAAAAAGTGTTAGTTGTCTTTCTTTCTTTGATTATCTTTGGAGGATTTTGACAAATAAATTAGAGTTGTGAGAAGTAAAACATCATATGCATATTTACTGCCTTTTGATAAATTACATTAAACCAGTGCACACACTTACATAGTCTCCTCATAATCACACAGTACCAGTACGAAAATTTGGGTATATTTTGGACGTCGTTGAACATTGGACAGAAATGAAAAGTTATTTTTTGCAATAAAACTGTTAATTTTTGAATATAAACAAACTATACACCATTTAAAAGCCCTTAGCTTTCTAATGAGCAGTTTAGTTTTATTCTATTCTTGGGTTACTTACCTTTTTTGTATGATTTGTGCGAGGAGTGAAAATGACTATCCAAACGTTGTGGTCAAACTTTTACCTGTACAGTCCAGTCTGAAGCTTGCAGGCAGATCTGCTCCATATTGTCAGAATCGGCACAAATCATTGATTTGGGGACATTGTTTCTAATCTGTAGCCCTTTCCATGGCCAAGAAAATGACCTCCCAGTGTCATCTCCAAGTAATGCGACTTCTTTAGGGTAACTCTGGACAGAAATAGTTCTGCATATGTACCAAGGATAATATAAAATTATTATTAACCTTGATAGTATATGTACTAACGTTACTACACATCATACTACTTTACCGGATAGCATGTGATTTTTCATCTCGTCGCTGATCACGTGAGGGTGTTAGCATTAAATCTTGCAATAAGAATTTTGTACTAGGAAATCCTCATAGCAGAAAGGCATAAGATTGCAGAGATGGTAGAAATGGTTCAAACATATAAAAGAAAACTTGATGCTCGAAACTACCATGATTGGACAGCAGTCGCCGAAGAGGTGCTTTCGTACAGTTTGAAGAAGGCCTGTTGATGGACTCAAGGTTCAGTGAAACTTAAAGGGGGGGACCCAAATATTTGTTTCCAGGTTAACATTTCTCAGTTTGTTTGTTCTCTACAGCTTTGAGTAATGAAAGCAAAAAAACAGTAGTTCATTAAAGTTCTGCCTGCACAGCAAAACTGTTTTTGATTTTTTTAGCTAAAAAGCATAATTTTTTTCTCCACTCCACTATTTTTGTTTCTTTTTTTTTTTTAAACTCTCAGGTGTCCAATGTTGAAATGAGGAAGGTTTAAAGTGATTCAGTCACAGTTTAAGGGGTGTCCAAAGACTCTACAAAGCCCTGGAACATTTGACAAATTTTAAATAAAAAGGGTATTCAAGTCATTATTTCTAAAAAAAAAAAAAAAAAAAAAAAAAAAAAAAAAAAAAAAAAAAAAAAAAAAAAAACTACGTTGTGTCAACTGTCCAAAATAGAAGTAAAACATATTTGTGAAAATTCAAGAGTTTAACTGATTATACCCAAAACCTTTATCGGATGCTTGGAATATAATATACATGTTTGGTGATACTACTTTATTTCAAAATAACATTTAGTATAGTATGGTAGAAGTTGGGCTTTATTAGGTAAAATCCTAGGCACAAATGGTTGGAAATGTCTTCATTTCTTTGGAACATTGACAACGGAGCATATGGTGTGAAATAAAGTCAAATCTCTTGAAATTGTAGTACGCAAACACGTGTTCCATGTTACTTAATTTTGTCTTTTGTTTAATTTGAAATATATTCAGCTATGTGCTGAGAGACCTTAGTGCAGGAATGTTGCAGGAGTTCCTACAAGACTCAACATTGCAGGTGCCTTTCCACTGTCTCAGGCAATCATCTGAGACAGAATGTGTCATAATTTCTTTGTTTGTGCTCCAGTCTTTTGAATGGATGGCCACAAAAATCTGCACCTATGTGAATGCCAAGTTTAAGTACATTTATAAAAAAATAAAATAAAATATACATGTATGCAACGACGCTCAGAAGTAAAGAAAGTTGTAAGCTGTTGCCTCGTCCACACTTATCACAAATAGGCTTTTTTTTTTTTTTTTTTTTTTTTTTTAAATGCCACAGGCTTTAGCCAATCAAAGCAAAGTAGTCATTGCGATATAATATTTGGGTGGGATCTCCCTCTCGCACAACGAAGCATGTGCAAGCTATGTTTGATTGACATCTTGTGAGGCAGATGGCGCAGATCTGTTGAAGTCCCAGACGTTTATTTCAATGTGCATTTTTAAAGTAAGTTAGTAGTAGTGTAGCAGTCAACATGGGGCAAAACAAATATGCACATACTTTTAAGGGAAATGTGTCAATTCACCCCATGACAACTGGTCCCCGACAATTGTTCCCCAGGACAATGGGTCTCAGTGATAATTGGTCCAGCCGACAATTGTCCCCATGATAATTCGTCCCAACGAAAAAAACGCTTGTGTGAACAGGGCTTGTTGGGAAACGTGGGTTGTGTATGGTTTGTCTCTTTCTCCTCTCACTGTTGCTTCAGCTGTGAGGTCTCTGTCCCGCCCTGCTGAGCGTCATCAGCCGCTATGCGTAGCATGCTGGTTTGAGTTCACATGGTCTGGTTGGGAATATACAAATTGAGACTGCAAATATAAGCCGATAAGTGTGTCCGCTACAAATTCTTAGTTTGTAATGATATTCCATATGATATTTAACCTTAGCGGTGCATTTATTCAGCGCTTGTCAGGTGCGTCGGGTCCAATTTATTTTCACACACAGATCTGTAAAGTCATACTTTTATCAGCGCTGTGCATTTGGTTACTATGGCAATGGGGTTAAACAAATAATGACTTCATGAATGATGTTTAAGTCATACTTCAATGGCCTAGCGAGTCAGTGGGGTGTATAGGGTAACCAGACGTGCCGATAAAAACAGGATTGTCCCAATATTAGGGGCTTTGTACCGCTTCCTGATTGAGGTACTGTCGGGACACCATATGTCCCAATTTTTTCTGAGTAAACGTTGAAAACCCACAGCACGTTGGTTGTCATGTTATTTGTCCCATCCAGGAATTTATTTTCAGTACAGTCAAAGTCAAAACAAAGAAAATGTGCCTATTCGGGTCTAAAATTCTAACTGTGTTTTAAAAAGTAAACAGCAGACTGTTCGAGTTAGCTGTGCTTGATTGTACCTGTAGGGCTGATTTAACTTGGCTACAACCAACACAGGAATACTGAGTTGACTTTCCAGTTTGTTTTCTGAAAGCTGTTTATTTTACATTCTGTTCTGCAGCCTTTAATGTATGATTTTGAATTTATAGTGATCAGTCGTATTTACTTTAAGTTACATTACAAGATGTGCAAAGCAATTACCTCCATCTGCATGTAAAGTTTCTTTGGGAAAAATTTGACACGATCCTCAGCCAAAATATACTTTGCTTTGTCATTCTTTTTCGGTATTTTACATTTAATGCTGAAAACTAGATTTTAACAACCTAAATCAAAATAATGCAGCACTGACTTTGTCCCACCTGCTATGTACAGTACAGCAGGTTACAGAAAAGCCAGTACAGACACACTGATAGGCTGATTGTTGTCACCTCAACAGTAAACAAGAAAGTTAACCACTTTGGAGTATTTCTTTTTTTTAAATTAGTTTTTCTTTTTGCTTTAATGCAATGCACACAGGACAGCGAAGGAATAAAAAGCCTATCTACAGAAGAAAGATACGTATTTTGTGTCGCTTGTGTTGTGCAGTAGTTCACAAGGTTTCTTTCCTCCCCTCACCAACTGAGTGTCCCAATTTGTCACTCTAGCTATCTGGTTACCTAGGCATGTATGATGTTACTATTAATAATTTGAAGGTATCTGTGGTTTTAAAACTTCATAATTATTTTTACGTATTATTAGAAATGTAAAGAAATACAAAATCTTGGGTTTTGTCATTTTAAGGTTTGCCGTTAATTTTTCTCCCGGGTATGAGATTTATTTTAAAGGCAGCAAAATGTAGAAATTGCATGTTTATTTTCCTTAGCGTGTCAACATAATTTTAAAAGGTTTAAAAAACTTGCAAATGTTGCTGAATTTGTCACTCAGTTGTTTTAAAAAATCAGTTTTTGTCTTGTTACGGATTTTTGCAGCCAATATCTTTGTTTAGCTGTACGTGAGAATGAAGTGAAAACGAAAGCAGCCATATAGATAACAATATTCTCAATACAGCTAAGATTTTAGCTTTGGTTTGAAGGCAGCAGGAGAGTAGCCTTTTTTTTTTTTTTTTTTTTTTTTTTTTTTTTTTTTTTTGACAGACGCCCTTATGCAACTTCAAAATTCTCACTCAGAATTCCAATGTAGAAGAACTGCAAAAAAACAAACAAAGTACATAAATATGTTTTTGTAAAAACATGTTGTCTTGAAAACATGTTAAGCACACCAACCTTCTGTCCTAGACCTGTTAATTGATGTACAGGTTTGCTTTATTAGCTCAGTTGGGCTTTTATTTGTTTGTACTTTTAAAGATTAAGTTATTGATATGAAACTTTAATGTTAAAGCAAGTTAAGACACACGTTTCCATTTATACACAAGTTTTGTCCATACTTAACATAACATAACACAAAACACCTTAAAGCCCCATGTTTCAAATTGAAAATAAATTAATATGTAGCCAGTGGAAGTGCAAAACAGGCACGATGTATGGAACAGTACTTTGTTTCCTGTTTCTTTATCTACCTTGTTCCCTGCTGAATAGTAGCCTCTAGAACTTCATATACTGTACAGTTCCAGAAAACTTATTGCACATGTAGCAATAATCCTAATATACAGTGTATCTATCTCTTCTTTATAAACCAGTTATGTACTGTGCGGCTGAGTCAAAAGTAATTGCAATCTTCACACAAAAGATTCTTTCCAATCTGTGGTAGTGGCTCTTTAGCAGAACAGTATTATTTGCAATCCATTTTTTTGTCACACCCATGATATGCTTGTCAGTCATCCCAGTCCAGTTTTAGCAGCTTGTTGTTTTTCTATCCCTGATATCTATCTTTTACACTGAGGAAATAAAATTAGACATTTTATTTTTTTATTTGGTAATTATCATTTGCACATCTTGCTGATATGGCTCATGTCTGGAGATTATATATATATATATAATATATGTATATGTATATATATATATATATATATATATATATATATATATATATATATATATATATATATTATAATATATATTATATATATATAGGCTATTGATATTATGTATACCCGAACAGATCATGTCTCATTTTTTACAACAAAAATGTTTCGTGTTACATGTTAAAAGCCAGGATAGTATAAAAGCCAGGATTTTATCTAAAACACAAATGCAAATGTGTTTTTTTTTTTTTTTTTTTTTTTTTTTTTTTTATTTGTACAGAGTTTTAAATCCATCGAGTGCCATATGATCATAATGTGTTCAACCACTAAAATGTTGTTTATGTATCATTACATTGCTGCTGACAGTTATACCAATGAATATCCATGACCATGGAACTAATTGGTTTTGAATTTGTGCCAAGCACCTGCTGATATAAAGTGGGTTTTGTAGATGCTCCAAGCCACCTCCATCTGTAAAATGTACTTATCTCTCCCACTCTCCAGCTAGTGTTTAAACACACTGATAAGTACAATGTTCCCACTCAGGTAATATTCTAATAATATCAACCTCATGCCACCACTGTAGCTGCCATTGTGCTATCTTTGCCCATCAGTAGAAGGCCATTGCATTGACATTGACTACACTGTCATTTTATTACTACAACAAGCACCCTTTTAATTGTTAGAGCCATTGTAGTGCAGTATACATGGGAAGCATAATATATAAAAAGTCTGTGCTATTTACATGTGTATCATAAGTCACAACCTACATGATTACAAAGTCCTTGTTCTTGCAACTGTTAGTATAAGCTGATACAATCTTTATAACAAGTTTGGTTTTGTTTAATTAAAACATTGATAATATAGGATATAAACATAGTTCAATTGATTGTAATAGTATTAATTGCTTTACCTCTGTGCATTACTCAAGGAGTGGTTGTTATACAAGTAGTGTTAAATGAGTTATATTCCAAAAATAATTAAGGTAATATGTTTTATACTTTGTGCTTGTTACAGAAGTTATAGCTACTACGTTTAAAGGGCAAGCGATACTTTTCATTAACAAGTATTAATTAGCAGACAAAGAAATGTGTCCTACATTTGTGAAAGACAGCTTAATTAATTGATTAGTGTAAATTAATCATGGTTTATACATATAAAGAAATGAAACAGTTGTTGAAATTAGGAGAAGAATTATCACCTTTGGAAAAAATATCACAGCAGGGAATCACTTGTCCCAAATTGATCGATTGTTTGTAATGTCTAAGCAATTAAAGAAGAATGCCAAATACCAGTATCTTTCAGTAGCTAATAATACTATCTGCGGTGCTTTGGTCTGTTAGTAAAATGGCACTCTGATCTGAAGCAGATCCCTTGGCTGTACTATCTGTGGATATATTTGAGAAGTGTGTCTCCATTGTGACGGTAAAATGATGCAGTCAGCAAATGAGATGGATTCATATGTGCCTTATCTAATTTAGATTGCTGTTTATTCAATGCTAATTTTCCCATCAGTTCCCTGTGATATGAAGCTGTAGCAGCTTGTTTGTAGTGGTGGTACCAGAGGAATCTGGAGCCAGAGGAAGCAGCGTGGGTCTCGCCTGGTTCCTGAAAACTAAATGTTAAGCACATGTTGCCAAGCTGTGTTGTCAAGACCCCTGGATTAAACATTGTGAAATTGTTATGCAGTTTGTTTTGTATATAAAATGTATTTTTGTCGCTAAGCTAACATGGTTATCTGTCTTTTATAGGCACCTTATACCTATTTTCCTGAATAGTTTAACACTAGAAGCCCTGCAGCAGTGTGTCTGACAGCTGTATTCAAAACACTGTAAATAGTATAATGAAAGGAGAAAGTCAGATGTATTTTTTTATTGTTGAGTACATCAGACATATGAACATTTATTTTACAAATCAAAACAAGAAAATGTAAATAAATGAACATCTGAACAGACATCTGTTTACAACACATGTTTATAAAACTGAAAACAATACATTTTTAACTTTTCAAAAGCAATCGGTTTATCAGATGAGCAAAAGCAAATGAACAACATAGATAAACTTAAATTACAGAAGCGCACAGCATAATTTATAAAGTCTAATTCTATTTTCTTTTTTCAAAGGGTAATTCTTTACCTTGAGTCTAAGACTTGTTCATAATCAACACATAAAATGCACTTCTCCACAACGCCTTTCTACACAAAGCACAGCTGTCCCAAAGTTTTATTTTTATTGCACTTAAATTACTTTTTATTACTGTGGGTACACGCTTGGCAGTCTTCCTCTGTTCCAAATGCTTGCGAAGTTCCTGTGCTAACTGTAAAATCAATTCTCTCCTTGGTAAATTATTCTCTGTGCATTCTTTGTAAAGTACCCAGGAGTTGATGGATGCTAGATCCAATGCATTGTAAACCACCTGAACAGGCCACTGTCAGGAGCCAGCTTTTACGGAATTCTTCATCCAACTCCATATTTTGTTGCATTGTAAAACTCCACGGTCTATTTATTTTCAGTAGTACAGATGCTAATTTCTGACCAAAGCAGCGCAGCTGGCAAGCAGACGCCAGCCTTTCAAAAGGCTGATTGAAAAACAATAGACTGTCAGTCATTCACTCAGGCAGAGAGTAGACTCTAATTTATTTACAGCTAAACACATCGCGGACTGGTAAATAAACAAAGTAGAACACAGCTCTGTATTATCAAAGTACAGTTTTCTGTGTGGCCGTCAGTGACTGCTCCCAGGGCTTGTAGGTATAATGTAATATCTCATTTTTGCACTTCCGCCTTTCCTGCTTTGAATGAATATTTAATACATACGGACAGAAAGGTACATGAACACGCAGTCCCCCATATGTTTTACATGACTGGAGAAAATTAAATTTTAAAACCAAAAAACGCCAAAATGACCGCTGTGGGGTGTTTAGTGTTAATTGACTTCAATTTTTTTAAAGGAGGAAAAAAAAAGTTCATTTTACAAAAAAGGACCCAAACAACTTAAGTAATATAACTGAATGTCTCTTAAGCACTACCAAGTCTCTGATTCAAAACTAACATGGAATAAAAGAATAGGTGTCGATTTTTCCAAAGTCACTTCATGCTTAGAGTTGTGATCTTCCTTTTGCTTTTAAAGAGAAGAAATTCTCATGTTTATGAAATGAGTACAGAGGATTAAAATAATCCCAAAATTATTTGGAAACCTTTTTTGAAACCTTTTTAAAACAGTGTGTAATAATGCCCTGCATCTGACATCAAAAAGATGGTTGTGCACATCTCTAAGTTGAGAGTGAAGATACGTCTTCAAATGTCAGTGTTTCATTGTTAGGCTCAGATCAAACAAACAGGACCAGCTTGGACAGATCGTAAATGCTAATCAGACCCCTGTATTTTGATGTGCCAAGTACTACCACAGTTCATAAAAAGGAGAAAAACAGGTGCGAGTAATCACGAGTGTAAATGTGAAGCAGCGAATAGCTGTAATATAGTTTACATTTCTGTCACTCCCAATGTGCCAATGAAGTCTTGAAGATTCAACATACAGTGCTACCCTTTTTATAAGGATGCCCTTATAGCCATGTTCCATTTGCCCCATAATAACATTCCACTAGCACTTTTTTATTCTTGTTATAAGGAGCTACACTAATAGTATGTTCTCATAACTATGGTGTTTATCATTGTTAGGAAAGTTACTTTTAACAATGTGTTAGAAGTTACTTAAACAAAATTGTAACTAGTTACAGTAACCTACTACTTTGAAAAAGAAATTAACTAGGTGCAGTTCCCTTTCAATTTGAATGACAACCATTACCGAATGGGAAGAGCCTCTCTGACTGTCAATCTCTGAGCAAATATACAAAAACTGTCCTATAAGATCCCTGCTGTGAGTGGGAATTCCCGCCCACCTCTTGTTGAAGCGCGACGTCCTCACAGTAGCACATTGCCATTTTCTCTCTCATCTCTCTGAGACAGTTCATAGATTGCTTCTGCATTTACATTCCGAATTTGGCTGATTTATTTGGTTTCCAAATAAATGAAAATATAAATCCACGTTAATCATGCTCTCAAGCGTTGGTAAATTGTCTCTCGTTATAATTCCCACATCAGTTTTCTGGCTAGAGTTGGTTGCAACCCCTCTTCAGGGATTAGCGAGCGGCCTTTACTCTCTCACTACACGAGGATTCGTGTAGTTGATACACCGTGTGAGAGCTGTTGTGGTGCTGTAAGGAGACCCCTGCTCACCTTTCCCAGGGGACAGGAGGTCGCAATGCAGACGTTCGCCATCGCAGTCACCTTGAAGGCGCCCAAGTTCGGCCAATCGGCAATTCGCAGAGCTGGCAGAGACTGTAAGGGATCAGCAAACTATGCTGGAGACCCTATTAGAGTCTCAGGACAGGCTGCCCCCTACCACCGGGCAGCCCCATCCCCCACAGTCTCGTTCCCTGTCCCCTCTGCCTACACCACCTAGCCCAGAGGGAGGAGTTCTGGGCGCTAATGCAGCGCAGCATGCAGCTGCAGCCACGGACATCCCATGGCTGGCGGAACAGGAGAGAAAGGGGAACCACTTCCTCCAGCAGAGAGGGCACCCACAGCATGCATTTGGTGTGCTCATCCTGGGGCAACCTAGCGTCTGTACCTTCAGCCTCCAAAACAGCATAGTCTCTGCTGCACACTGCAGGAGCCCAGGAATCAGGACTAGGTGCATTCCCCACTCCTGGGGAAAAGTGGTGCAAAGTTCCACTTTCACAAAGGGGGATAAGGACCCAACCTACCCGTCAAAGCCTTGCAGAACAACTGACGCGATGCTAAAGAAGGCATATGCATCGGCAGCACTGTCTGTGCGAGCAGCAAATGCCATGGCCATACTGGTACTCTACCAGAGCCAGTTGGTAAAGAGGTTGCAGAAGAGAGCAACAGAGGCAGACACAGGGGAGCTCCAGGTGGTGGCTAAGGCGATGGCTGACCTAATAGGGGGAGTTAGGTCAGGCATCAGGGAGGTCGCTGGCGGCGATGGTGGCCGCTCACCGGCAGTTGTGTCCAGAGTAGACAAGCAGGCAGAGGCATGGCAGGGGACCACCGCAGGCCAGGGGTAACCGGTTCTCCAGCTGGAGACCGAGGATGGAGCCTAAGGAAGACCTGCCCCTTCCCAAGCCCAAGGAAGACCGCCCCTGAGGGGCCCCAGCTGCCACCAAACCCCCCCACAACCAGACTGACCAACGGCAACGACCCATGGCAAGGCTGCACCCAGGACTCCTGGGTGCTATCGACCTATGAGATACGGAAACTCTCTACAATTACGCATAGGTCCACCACCCTTAAAGGGTGTACTCCTCATCACCTCACCATGAGGGCGATACTCCTTCAACAGGAGATCGACAATCATTGAAGGAAGAATGCTGTACTCTTGGTAAGTCCAAGCGATGCCCTCAGTGGCTTTTACCCCAGGTACCTCCTGGTCCCCAAAAGGGACGGTGGTTTCAGACAAATTATGGACCTCAGGGTCCTCAACTTATTCCTCAAACGGAGTGTTCCTGGGGATCAAACTGAACTCTGTGATCATGCTTGCCTCACTGTCGGAAGACAGGATTCGGTTGTTGGAAACCACACTCTCCCTGTTCAGAGGACACTCTCCTACAGGTCAAACTATATCAACGGTTGTTGGGGCTGATGGCAGCCACCTCGAATCCTTCCACTAGGGCTGCTGAGAATGCGCCCGCTTCAAGGCTGGGTGAATACGCTCAAGGTGCACCCGGTTCGAGATTGGTACCGGCTGGTCAGTGGAAGGGACATTGGCAGCAAGTGCACATAAATGTGCAAGATCTGCAAGCAGTGGGCCTGGCGTTATCGCATTTTTGCCAGCAATTGGCGCACAAATATTTGCTGGTCCGGACATTCAACACCACAGTGGTAGCCTACATAAATCACCAAGGTGGCCTGCGCTCACCGGGCCTTCACCACGCAGAGCACAGACTCCTGTCCTGGATGCACAGAAACTTACGCTCCATCAGGGCAGTTCACCTCCCTGGTGTGGACAACAAGGCAGCAGACCTCTTGTCCAGAAGAGCTCCAGACAGCTGCATCCTCAAGTGGTGAAACAGATTTGGGAGAGTTTATGACTGACACGAGTAAACCTCTTTGCCACAGCCGAGTCCACTCATTGTCCCCTATGGTTCTCCATGGAGAGAGATGGGGGGGGGGCCCCCTGGGAGTAGACGTGCTAGCTCATCCCTGGTCACGGGCTCTTGTATGCGTTCCCTCTGCTACCATTAATACCCCTGACACTAGAGAGGATCAGGGTGGAGAGAGCACAGGTTCTGCTGGTTGCACCCAGATGGCCGAGACGATCCTGGTTTGCTCTCCTCTCCGACATGTTGTCGGATCAGCCGTGGCAGCTCCCGCTGCGCAAGGACCTCCGGAGCCAAGCGGAGGGGCAATTATGGCACCTGAACCCAGCCCAGCTCCAACTGTGGGTCTAGCCATTGAACGGAGCCGTCTATTGGACACCTGCAGGGCTGAGTTTGGAAATTTAGAGAATGCTGGCTGGTCCACATTCCTTTCAAGCTCCTGGGTGTAAAGAGGATATTGACTGGCGGTGGGATCGGGAATATTGTTGGGGAATTGCTGTAGAGAGGGAACATAATTAGCCAGTCTAAATTGGGGAGAAAAAAACAGGGTAAAACAATTTGCACACAAACACTACCTGTGCTGTAACAAAAAGAATGTCTTTGATATAGCTCATCTTTTCAGTCCCTAGTGGATAGTAGGCCACACATACCATAACAAGAACTTTAAGCAGTTTCAAGTGAATAGTGTTCAGGAGGACAGTGATTGCAAAAAATATTCTGCACTGAATTTGTCAGTAGGTTTTGATTGGGAAACATGGATCTGCCACTGGATGCAGGGGTCTTGTGTGGTTGCGTTTAAGTGCCATCTCTGCTGATAGGAGCACGCTATTCCTAGTTTAACTCTAACACTGTCGCACTCGATCCTGCACAGCAATGACACTACTTTCTTTCTTGATCTTGGTTCATTAGAAGAAATGACCCGGAGCAGTGGAGTGTGAACATGGGCTGTTAGGGTGAGCTAATGTTCGCAGAGGAACATCAAGGCAAATGGTGTCGCTGGATAATGCCTTGCACATTGGTTTTACCATTATACTTAAGCACAACATAAACAGCTTGATATCTACTTGCATTATACTGTAAATCACTGTGATAGGTAAGACAATGAAACTGTTTCATGAAGCTCTTCATCACTGGCTGTCTTTATCCTACACATTGATACATGAATACCAGCTGTGTTTAATTTCTATGTTAATTATCCCCTGCTAGGGATGCATATCCCCAGTAATGGGGATATGGTGGAAGCAGAGGTAAATACTGTGGCAGAGTAGGGGGAGGAAATAAATGAAAATGTAGTCCTGGAGGATACATCACTACATCCCCCAGAATACAGATTGGCTATTAAGCCAATAATGAGACACACCTGTCTGTGATCAAGCAGGAGAGTGTATATAAAAGCAGGGCTGAAATGTTTGTAAGTTGTCTGTGGGAAGGCTGAAGCCTGTGAAGAGACCAGTGTGAGGGTAAAACTTTTATGAAAAGGTGCGATTAGGTAACTGGTTTTAAAACAAGCGAGTTTAGTTACCAATAATTGGCTTGGCCTTTGGTTTGATAGCTAGAACTGTTAAAATTTGGCATTAGACTTTTGTTTTGTGTTTTGAATAAATATACAGACACTGTTTTGTTTTTGTAAGGACTACTTCTTTTACACAAGGAGACAGTGATAAAGGTCCCAAACGTGGCAAAGCAACCCCTACTTTGCCACAATACATATATAGATATAGTATGTCATACTTTTTACAGTACATATCTAGAGAACTGTTTGGGGAATTGTGATTAAACATGCAAAGGCCAATCTTTAGCATAAGCTACTGATAGTATTGTGATCTGGGGATAATATATCAATATAATAATATTATAATGTAGGGTGTGAGAGGGTAGCCGAGGGTTGGCGTCTCCAGACCAGATAGCTCACAGGTAAATCTTGTGGTGTTTTTATTTTAAAAAATAAATACAATATTTTAACAAAAAAAAAAAAAAACGCAGAGCAAAATAAAGGTTTAAACAACAAGTCTTGAACACAAAACACAAATGCAACACGTAGGTCAGGCTGGGCGTAGCCTTCACTGATCCTACCAGCAGTCTTTTACTTTCAGTTTTGTATTTGCTTTTCTCTGCTCACTCTCATTCTCTCCTCTTGAACACCCCACCTTTAACACAGAAAAGCTGCAAGATAATATACTTGTGACCAGTTCCACTGGAACCATTTTTAAAGTGGGGGTGCTGAAAGCCATTCAACAAAACTATAACCCCTTTATATGATGGAAGCCATACAAAGTCAGGGGGTACTGCCGCACCCACAGCACCTAAAATAAACAATACATATATTTACAAGCAGGGCTTTGCCCCGCTAGCTTATGTGCAGGGCTATCTCCTGCCCTGCTACAAGGGGTATTACTGCTATTCGGTTCTGATGAAACTTGGATAGGACATACTTTAGTAAGTTATTTCCTGTGGGGTATATGGGGCACCTGTATTAACTTTATGGTGACTTCCTTTTTCGTGATATACAGTAGCTGTGACAGGGATGTGGGTGACCTAAAATTATAGCATTGCATGTTGCATGTATTTGATATTTCTGATTTGTGTTCTGACCACCGCAATACCTTTCAATAAGAGGCATAGCAATATGTGTGCTGCATCCTGTCAAAGCTGCATCGGCAGGCAGGGGACTTTGCTAATGAGAAATACTGTTGGTCTGGTACAAATTTGAGTCATTTGTCATGAACAGGTCAACAATGTGGGCTTTGTTAGGAACGGATCTGGTGTGTCAAGTTCCTCTGGGGGGGGGGGGGGGGGGAGTGTATTATAAATGTAATTCTAATAACAAAGCACAACAAAAGTACCATTGACTGTTGATATTGACACCAGGGCTGAACAGAAGAAAACCAGTATTGAACTGGTTAACCTTTCTTCTAATTGAGAAAACAAAGAATAGGCTTGCACCAGTTAATTGACAATTAATTAGACATGATTAATTTCTACAAGAGGTGGAATCAAGGGCCCAAACTAATTTAAAACTGTTACTCATCCATCAAACCACCTGTGAGTTTAATTAAATGGCCAGAAACAACTTTTATTTGGGAAAGAGATTTGCTTTACTAGATTGCAGAAATTGTTCCTAATTAACGCTTCCCTTCTAAAACTAAACTGCGGCTTGCATTCAGCATTCCACAGGCTTTCATTTTATTGGGCAACGTTCTCGATTTCCTCATTTGTATGAGGAATATAGACCTTTCTTTCATAACTGTTTACTCCCCAACTCTACCAATACTAGCAGTAGTCTACCGAAGTGGCTACCTCCTACTACCTTTTGTCAGTTGGTAAATTTAATTAATTTATGCATGTATGTATTTACAGTATGTATGGTATGTATTTATTTAATGTCAGTGGGTGGAATAGTGTAATAGTTTTTTCAGTGTAGTTTTCATTTTCACATCTTCTAGTGAGATAATCAGTGATTTTACTTTTAAGATTTTGCACTGCAGCTCTGAGTTCTGTAGCTAATGAAGAGCAGTTATTCATGTTTTCTCCTGACACCAGACAACCTCATGCCAGAGGCTTACCTTTTCGTGCAGCAGGTTTGGTAAAGTGAAAAAAAAAGTAGAAGCAGGTAAAAAATACTATAAAATAATATAAAACTGGAAGGAGGGATAACAGGATCAGAAATTCTTTTATAAACATATTAATAATCATGAAGCCACTCTCTGCCAGTACATCTAATTAAGTGTTGGCTCATGTACGATAGACGAGCAACTAGTAAAAATCAGAAATGAAATAACACCATTAACTATGCACTGCTTTTTGAATCAGATAATGTGTACAGTTCACCCTGTCTCTTATGGCATAACAGTGTTGTCTTGTTTCGGTTGACAGAACCGTTCAGCTTTGCTGTCTTCTTGCCACCCAAAGTTTTAACGAGAAGACATTCCATAATAGACAGGGTCAACTGTATATATAAACTGCTATACAAAACTGTTAAGTATCGCTCCTGCCCTCAAGTGTTAACACAAAGGCATTAGCTGAAATGTTTGTCAGTTTGACCCCTTTAAAAAATTTAAAGGGGTTACATGGCAAGGCGGCCTATACATTTTTTATCACATGTCAAAGGACAAGCGATCAGGTTTCAGTAAAGTTGTGTAGGTGAATCAGAATCAAGTACTTGAATTGGAGGCTGTTCAGCTCAACATTTACTATTTCATAACTGTACAGTTTAAAATGGAATAAACCATACATGCTGTTATTTTAGATTAAAATAGTACAAATTGTTGCAAAAGGGGCATCGTTTTTATTATCTGGGTAATGTAACAAGGGATCCATCCATTAGTGATCAATTAGGAATGATTTATCCTGAGAGAGATACTCTGCCTTTCTCATGAATACAAATAACCATAATGATGACCGTTTTGAACTTGAGTGCTAGCAGTACCTGTGTCTTCCCTTAAAGTTCTTTAAAAATAAAAATAAATGTGAGTGGGACTGTCTCTTGTTTGCTTCTGAAGTATTCCAGCAACCTGCTTGCTTAATGCTACACTGATGGTAAAATGAGAGAGGGAAAATACTCTAACATCACATGAGGGTTTACTAATTGGATGTTTGTACTATGGATTTTGCGTCATTAAATAATCAATGAGCTACATGATTAAATTGATGTAATGTGCATTACTTAAATATCAGTATTTCTCATGTGGATGTTGTACAACATGCAGTACAGTCACAAGCTAAAAGATTTAGTTCTGTACAGTTACAAACCGTATTGAATTGTCCTGGATTGTTTTGGGGATTTGTTCATGAACAAAAAAAAAAAAAACATGTCAGTGCTGTGTTCAATTACCTGTAATGCAAGGTAAAAAGCTGGTTATGCAATTTTTTGAAGATTTGATCATTCAAAAATGCAGTTAGTTCAGTTATGGCTGCCACCCACCAGACACGATGCGATTGTTCATTGGGCGACGAGATACTTTCACAGCGCCATGACCATACACACCAGAAGCGACACAGAGGCGATGACACATCTGAAAACTGCCAGATCTATACAACTATTAAAAATGGCTACTGACAGAACTGTGACTCCAGTCTGGTACATATTTGACAACATGATTTGGAGTGTCTTTGACGGTATTTCAACGTATATGGTAATAAATCATACACACCAGGCTTATCCAGTTCCTTTGAAATGGACACCAATATATTGTCTTTCAAGTCTTTATAATTGCAATGGCCTTTGTCATAAAGCCCTGGGTATTTTTCCATGGCAAGTATTATTGTTTCTGCCATCAGTTTGGATACTGCTTCACCTTGTTAGAACACGTGCATTAAAGCTGGTTTTCTGATTGGTCAATTGCCTAGTTGTCTCGTGGGAAGTTGCAAAATATAGGCTTCAATCCCTTTTATGTAGCATCACTCCAGTGTCACCCTGGTGTCACTCCCATGTTGCCTGTGGTGTGAAAGACACTTATCAAAAGTATAGGTTCTATTGATTTTGTCGCTTTGCTGCACAGTGTCCCTTGCCATGTCACGTCTGGTGGATTGCAGCCTTCACACAAGGCTGGCAGTAAATGATAATGTACTAAAATTAGGGTTCTGGGTTTGTTTTTGAGGAGAGCATAACATACTGAAATACTCTACTCAATTTTTAAAGTAGCATTTACTTTTAGCCAACTGGTTCTTCATTGAGTAAACAGCTTGGTGGTAAAGATACAGGCTTTGCTGCTTTGTGATAATATTCCATGTGATTGTTGTTTCTCAATTGTGTCTTAAACCTTAGGCCCCAAGTGTAAAATTGTGCCAATAGGCTGGAAGAAAATTCAAATATTGTATTTGTAAAACTGAATTTATGAACATTTTTAAATTGTACATACAAATATAATTGAATAATTACAATAATATTTGATAGATATGCTTTCCATCTAACTCATTCACTCTCCTATTGTTTGCCTTGATATATAATGCCGTTATCACACAAAACTAAATTTGTGTTCCAAGTCTAACCCTTGTTGGTAACAAACTAATCGGCTTTGATTATCAGTGCAATTGTGTTAAGGGGCACACTGTTTCTTGGTTTGGCACATTTAAAATGTAGGTTTCTTTTCCTTCTGCAGATCCCGCAGATAAGTTATGCTTCAACGGCCCCGGAGCTAAGCGATGACCGGCGGTACGATTTCTTCTCCCGTGTGGTTCCTCCGGATTCCTTCCAAGCCCAGGCGATGGTAGACATTGTGAAGTTCATGGGATGGAATTTTGTCACCACCCTGGCCTCTGAAGGAAGTTATGGGGAGAAAGGAGTGGAAGCTTTTATCCAGATTTCCAGAGAGGCAGGTGTGTACGAAACGAAAGCGCAAAACCATGTAATAGAATTGACTTGATCAGTGCACTTTATTGATTCCGAAAAAAAAGCTTTCAGTGTAAGTAATGGCTTTTTCACTATGGATTTTCTAGAAAGAAAATATTGGAAATGCAATTAAATGTTTTAATTCCAGTGGGTCACATTCTTTTGAAATAGTTCACAAGGGAATGGCAGAATTACTTTTGATTTATTCAGTTTTACACTAGAATTGAAATGATAAAATCAATAGATTCACATAAACTACTTTTGATGTCCACTTTTGCCTAAGCATATTATTACAAGCCTTCAACATAAAGGGTGAGTCATACAGTATTAGTTGTGCTTGAATAAAACATTGCAGGTAGCATCAGTAGACCATTAATCAAACAGTAAACCGACAATGGTCATATTTTAACATGATTGTAGTACTGTAAGTGGGTGGGTAATAAAACAGCACCAACTCAATAAATGCAGTGAAAACACTGAGCAAAGGCAGGATTATGGCCAGCAACGTCTGCCAGTCCCCTCATCAGCAAGCCCCAAGTAATAAAACAGAAACTGGTTACAAAGTCAGGGCTTTATAAGTGATCACTACCTGCTGTGCAGAAAACACCTCAGGAAGCCTGGGTTCCACAAAAATGGCTGTGGCTTAAAGATACAGGCCTCTTCTGCTACACGTACAAGGGAGGATGGATTCTGCAGCTGTGGATGGCTAGCTATAAGGTTATGCTTGTTCTTGGAGTTATTTGGGGATCCTGAAGGGCTCTGTTGGGTATGACAGGTATAGTCAGCTTTCACAAGTGAGAAAGTGTTGATCATGTTGTGTGATCAGGATACATGCTCAGTTTAGTTCCTCTTTTTAACAGACCCCATGGTATTAATATACTCTAAATCCAGGGCCTGGTTAGGACATTTGTTTTCCATTTTACTGCACAAATGTGCAATGGTGACGGCCAGACTGTTATACTGGTGAACATGGGAAACCAGAAAAATGACAGTTAATTGCAGTTAATTTCAATAACGGCATTTTGATAACTGGTGCCCTGTTTTTTTTTTTTTTTCTGTGTAGGGCGTAAACCTATACAAATAATGTTAGTATCTTTTAAAAGCTTGTTTTTATGGCTTGATTCTATGATGTCTTGGGCTTGGTCTTTATGACCCGTGGTAGTGATCCTATAGCCATTCGGTGCCTCCACCTGCCAAGCTTCGTTGCCATGTGATGTTTTTGTTTCCATAGCAACACTGCACAGTATTCTACTGCCTTAAACCGTTGAGTAGCTAGACTTCTTTTGACTTCAAATCAGTTACTGAAGCTTCCAAAGACCATCTGCTGTGAATTCGGGCTCTGGCTGCAGATGTTCCTTTTCCACAGTCAGTACAGCATCTTTACATCTTGACTGATTCGCATCCAAGTCATAATGGACACTGCTCTTCAAATACAAGCAAAAGCAGGATGTATAATTTAACTATTACCAGGCATACATACCGTGTGTCGGCTCTGGCATTTCTATTCTGTAAAGTAATTGTGCTATTCATTATTACGTGTTGTTTTACCCACCTATAGTCAAAACGTTATAGGCAATTATGTACTGATTACAGCATGTCACTGAAACACATCCACTTATTAGTCTTTTCTTAATACAAGATAACCTAGAACCAGTTATTAATTTTGAGATGCAGCTTATTGCTTCATTAATGACTTTTTAATTATAGTACCCAGTTCTGCAGTTCCGGTGTTAAGAAGGGAGATGGATTACAATTAGAAAGCACTTCAGTCTGGGTCCAGGGAAATAATGAAAATATAATATCTCTAAGTAAGGTGATTTTCACAGCTTAATGTTCATTACTAATAGCAAACTGGAATATATATTCAAAACGTGCTTACAGACATTTCCAACCAATGCATTGTTTATTTAAACATAAACCAATGCAGGCTGTATTTGAAGCCTGGCTAGTAAACTTGAAGAAATTAAATTCTGTGCAGATACTTAGCAATAAGGTTACAGGAAAGCTAAAGATAATTTAAAGCTACATGCCTGTAATAAAGAATTAACAAGGATATCGCACTATCCAAACAATATCCTTAGAGCTAAATAAAATGACGTAGAGCACAATACATGCAGTTAATCTTGCCGAAATGTGTTACCATAATTTGTAGGTCTCAGTATGTAATTTATATCCTCAATCCATTTAAAATATTAGATACTTCCTCAATTTTGAAATGTTCCCCCATCCTGGTCACTTTCTTAAAGCTGAGTGGATTGCAGGAGCTATGTAATTTATGGATCTTGACACCAGTTCAAAATACAGCATATGTAACACTGACAAAATATTTTTGAATGGCAAATGAGCTACAGTCCTAAAATTTTAGGTAAAAGGACGCATAGCTCCTTGAGTTGAACCAGGTGCCTTTTAATCCCATACAAGCTTTAATTTCTAGTGCTTTACTAGAGAAGAATAGTAAACCGATCAACTTTGGAAGCACAGAGGAATTCAAAAGGAATAAAAAGCAATGCATATTTTTATTTTACATTGCTTTTTGCTTTACATCTGCCTTGCTATTTTTTTTTTTTTTTTTTTTTTTGGTGCAATCATTCCAAGTTTTCTTTTCCTTAAATCTACCTTTACTTGGCTTTGGGCTTGTCTGGAGATTACAGACTATCTAATTCCAATCAACTCATAAGTGTGACCTTTAAACTCTGTACGCACCCTAAACTCTACATTGATATGGACTGGGAGAGTTTCACATTGTCACATGATTGAATGGAATGAGCAAGATTGTTCAGTCCCCGTTCTTCCCATGTCAAGTGCACAGGCAGGTAAAGGCAGATTAACAGAAAGATGATAATAACTCAATAAGCACAGAGTTGAAATCACTCAGAATGATTGCAAACATCAGAAACATGAAGGGAAATACATATGCAGTACATTGCAATTACACTTGGTTACCTACTCTTTAAATAGAGTGGAGTGTGGAAACAGACTGAAGAAAGCACCTAGGGGAAAGCACAGGACAGAATTGACCCAGCTCTTAAAAGATCAAGGCTATATGACCTGCAGTTGAAATGGCTTCTCTTTACATGTTGGGGCTGCAAAGGCACCAAAGTGCAGACACACATTTCTGAAATACTGAAGATTTATCCTGGCAGCCCAGGTTTAAGTCTTCGGTCTACATAGCTACAGCAGTGCAGTAAACAAAGTCTTGGAACACTTGGGCTTTGTAGTCATCATTCACAATTTAATTGTTGATCGACACATAGGCCTCTGTAGAAAGTGCCTGGCTTTACAAGACTTAACTAATTAATTTGATGTAGATACTAGGACTGCTGCAGAATGTGGAACCTCACAGGCTGTATAGAGAAACCATTTCACAGCTGTGGGGAATTAAACATGCTATTAACCTTTTGTCAATTTCCTGTAAGAAAAATAACTCCTAGTTGGTACAGAGGGAAGACAGTGCCATTAAGAAAACTGTATGCTGTTTTCAGTGTGTAAAATGTATTGTACAGGTCAGCAAGGCATTACAATATAAGCACTATACCTATTGGTTCCGATTAAACTGATCCTTGCATGATAAAGCACATTCCGTGTTAAGTAATTATATTGTATTTATATTAAATTAAAGGATTACTTGAAAAGCACATGAAAATACAATTAATTACTTGAATGTGTTATGTTCTTTCTATTTGTAAGACCTTTTTCTCAAAACCCTTTAAACAATATTTTCCAGTGACAGTTAAACACAATTTAAAAAACAAAACAAGAATGAATAAAATAAGTGAAATATAAATATATTTTATATATATATGTGTGTGTGTGCGTGTGTAGGTAAATGTGTGTATATGGAATATGTGTCATATTAAGCTTGCAAACTGCTAAATGTTTTATTTGCAGTCACTCAACAATGGAGTGTTAACAATAAAAGGTGCACAAATCTAAGTACTGTATACTCGATATAGTTGGTGTGCTCTAGTATGGTAATATGCCCATTGTGTTAAACATGAACCTTTAAGTGAGCTCTAAAAAAGCTGTCTTTTAAAAAAGGGATTTGCACTAGCTAATGTGGGTCATATAGCACTTGCAGGAATGTGATTTTGTATTGCATTAAATCACATCATTAGATAAGCTACAAGATACCCTCTGAGTTGCCCCTTAAGTTTTTTTGTTTTACACATGAATTGGGTGTCAGTGTTATTGTGTTGTTTTAATACCACATGTATCCTGCTTTAGGTAAGGCAGTGCACAACATTTAGATTGCATCTGCATTCTGGTCTTAAGTCCTGCATAATGGTTCTTTGATACATTTTTAATCATGCATCCACGCAACAATTACTAATTAATAAAGTATTTCCGGCACACAGTACCTTCAGGAATTGGAATGTGACAAATTACCATATTCATGAGTCAAGCTTGTAATGCATTTGACAAACAACTGCAGGCTCATTCAGCAAGTAATGTTACATAAATTGTTTAGCAAAGACCCTCTAAATATGATGAGGTCTGTTGCTCAGAAAAAAAAAAAAAATGACAAAACCCTGCCTTTGCAAATCTACCAAGTTCTTCTGCGATGTATTTTGTGTCGGTTAAAAGTGGATTTAGCAAAGCCCCATTTGGAAGAATTTTTTTAAAGATAATTTTCAATGGAAATTACTGCTTTTAAACAACCTGAGGCCATATTGATACAACTTTTTTGAATATATATTTGTCTTCATTTTTATGTGTTAAAGTCCTATAGCATTTCCTGACAAGGTCACCCGACAGCCAAGCATTTGACCTTTTTTGCCACACTGTCTTTAAAGTGCTATAAAAAAAACCTGTTTGAGACAGCAAAACAAAAGCATTTTTATTTCCAGACCCTTGCCAGAACACATTACTACATTTGCATGCTGACAACACATTTAAAGTTATGGATAGATAGAGTAAAACAAAAACCACAGGCCATTTACATATATAATCAAAGTGTTACATGTTTTCCTCGGCTCAGAGCTTAGGTTGCCATGGGATCATGATCACATTATCATTTTAACCCATGTAATGAAACAGTTGGGGGGGAAAAAAATAGACAAATAGTCTTGGAGTTAATGTTGTGTTAAATGTGTTTTTAATCAAAATATTAAGCAGCATTGTTTTCCTCTCAACTCAATGTGTATTTCTCACCCACCTCGCTGTGTTAATACAGAATCATTCATAACTAATTGTTAAAATGGAAAGTTAATTGATGTAAAAATCTAAATATATTTGTCAAAAAGGCTTTAGATATGGCAAATTGTGTCATGCCTCAAGTTTGTTTTGCTCCTTTTTCAAGAATACCATTTAATCAAAAGATCTGTGAAGAAAGTCAACAAAATAATCTTTAATTCTATGTAGAAATTCGATGTTAATAAATATCAGTGATATGTCTTGCATCTTAAATATCTTAAGTGCAGTTTTCTTTTAGTGTCTTCATGCATGGATTTTATCAATACTAATTATGTAGCAAGGGGTACTTACAGTGGACCAGCAAAGGGACTGAGTGAGTTTAGAGCAGGTTCTAACAGAGCAGTTCTAAAGGTGATGGTCTTTAATATGGTACAGCAATGGTATCAGAGTGGTTCCCCTAGTAACATCATTGTCAATACAGGGTCATATGAGTGTGGATCGTCGTTCTTCAGCAACTGCTATTCTGGTCAAATACCTGATAAGTCTTAAGAGACTTTCCATGCCAGGCACTAGCCTCCAGGGTTTAGTAGCTTCATAACATCTGCTGCTTGGGGTTTGAGTGGTTCTTCAGTGTTTGCTTCAATACTCTATTTGCAGCATTTTATACAAGGTAGAAATTGTGCTGCTATATCAAGACCTCTGTGCACTAATTGTTCCAAAGCCATGGTGTTGCCGTTCCTAAGGATTCCCCAGGTTTCCTATATAGTATATTAATAATACCCCAATAGGGAAATGGGTCTGATACTTCAAATCAGTGAGTCCAGCCCTGCAGTGCAGAGGTCCAGCCCATTATGGTTGAAAGTTAATAATGGATTACTGTTAAGCTTTCCCTGCTGTCAAAAAGTCTATAAACTTCCAATTCATCATGTTAGTGCCTCATCACTGTGACCTACACCAAGACAACATCCTAAAAGATGTGTGCCACTGAAATGGATTACCTTTTAAGGACAAATCTGTGACCCATTTAAGGCACTAATACTAAATTGTCTATTTGGGAAACTGAAAGGAAACATGGCTATTATGTACAGATTTATAACGCTAGGGGAATGCAGAAGCAATGCTAGGATTCCGAACTAAAAAGTGTTTGCTGTATCTTTCACATACCTCTTTATAGACATGCATACTGATAAATCCTCTCCTGATCACTTGTTTTATCACCAAACTCCTCAATAATGTGATGCAAGTTATTTTATTACTATAGCATCTCAAAAAGCTCTGCAAATGTCTGTGATATTCTTTGAGCACTGTGTGTGGAAGCAGCTACCTCCTTTGTTTATGTCTGCTTATCTCTGTGTGGTGCAGCTGCTAGGGCTATTGCTCGCACACCCCTTTTTTTTTAGTTTCATTTGGCTCCTATTTGTCTCACTTGGCCATTGAATGGTTTTCTTGGCTTTTTCCAGAGAAAAAAACGACTAGAGACCTGTGCTTTTACGTCTTTTCGATGATGTCAAACAGGGTCCGACATTGGACTGGAAAGGGTTAAAAACACGACCATTCACATTGGGATCCTTGTGATGAAAGGCACTATAGCAAAGTGCTTCAGACATACACACACACACACACACACACAATGAACAATTAAACCATTATATCAAAAATAGTCTAAAACAGAATTTGATAAAACAGAAAAAAAAATAGATACAAAATTTAGTTAATTGTAAAATCTGAAAAATGAAGATAAAAAGCTAGTTTATAGAAATAGAACAATTAAGAGTCTAAAACAAAAAAATCCATTACATTAGAATAAAAAAGGACAATAATAAATGCAGTTTTGATGGTAAAATAGGTCAAATAAGAAAAAAGCTACCTTGTAAAAAGTTTTCAATCTTGATTTAAAAAACAGTATGAGGCCCAGCTTCCCTGACTGAAGGCGGCAGAGCATTTCATAATTTAGGTGTTTTACAAGAAAAGGCCCTGCCTCTCGTATTATTTGTACTCGCCCTGTAATAACCAGCAGCTCCACATCCTGTGATCGAAGAGTGCAGTTAGGCGTATACAGGGTCAATAATTCTTGAAAACAACTGGGTGCTAATACATTCAGGGCCTTCTAAGTTAAAAGCAAAATCTTAAAATCACAACCTCACTCCCATTTTTATACCAGTATAAGACATGTTGTGGGCTGTCCCTACTAAATTTCAAAATGCATCAAGATAATTTCAACCGTGTCAAGAACATGAACAACCATTCAGTAAAATCTTTATTACCCAAACTCCTTGAGACCAGGGGGGTGTTTGGATAATCGTATTCTTTAGATAACTTGAATTACAAGTGTAAAATTGTTTTAATGACTTTCACAATCAAGAAACCTTCTACAAAAGATTTTCATTCAGTCATTTTCTATAAATACTGCAGTGTTCTCTGAATACCAGAGATTAAGGCATGGCAAGCATATTTTTTTATGACAACGGGGCAGAAGAGCACAGCCCACAACAAGACAGGTTACAAAGGGCAGTTCAGAAAGCAGAGGAGTTTGGATAATCAATGTTTTACTGTAAATGACATTGCAAAACAATAATATTGCTGTAAATTATATTCCAGATCTGAGGTCTGGCATCTTTAAAAATGAGCTGTTTTATTACCAGATACCTGTGATTAAGATTATTGCTTCTGGCTACTCCAAGAGTGTTGCAAATGGCTTCACCAAATTTAAGTCATTTTCTATAAGTCACTACAGGCCCTGAGGCACATAATCCATACAACACCCCCAGATGGATTTATTAACAGATTAGTCATCGGCCTCTTCAGTGGCCCCTACCCTTGCTAGGCTATACACTTCCAATTCATAAGTAATGGCTTGCTTCTTGTAGCTGATCTGAAAAGGTCAGACATCATAGGAGACAAAAATTCTCCAAAATTATTATGGATGAGCAATAAAAATCTTATTTTAAGGTCAGATAGTTTGATATCTAAAATAAAAAATTTTAAAAAGTGGTGTTGTGTGTCATTTACATTACTTGATGTCATTTTATATGTGATTATCAGTTCCTTTTTCACATGCTCCATTTTGTAGATAACACATTTTTATGTGACTGAGCTTTTTATTCTTGATTTGTTTTTGTACATAAAAAAAAAAAATGCTTAGCCAGGTATATTGCACAAGAGAGAGAAATCTTGTCAAACGTCAGAATAAGTAACTTAAAATAAAACTCAAAATGGTATACCTAATCCACCAGTGAGTGCAGTATTCCTTTTCCATCACTTAAATACTGTCCGTTGAAATTCTGGAGATTTGATTTGACTCCCATAAATACCTTGACTTCAAATATATGAGCTTGTGGCAGAGTCTCCCGCCCCTTTGTGTTTATTAGTGTTTTATGTTGTCTGTAGTGTGTTAATGTTGGTGTTTATTTGTAACACACGGGATATAAATATGGGTTATGAGCACAAGTATTATAAAGTGTAATTTGTATTTAGGCACATGGATTGCACAGCACTTCACGTGCAGGTAACATGTAATAGGTGGCCACGGGGAATTGCACTTCATTAATTCATGTGCAGTTGCTCAGAGACTCCAATTTAATGATTGATTAGCAATGGAGTCTCGGTACAGCTGCATGAAAGCAGCATGTTTTTACTTACTCGGGGTTGTGTGTTTGGGAACTGGAGAACAAGTAAGAGGGGAGAGTTAATTTAAAATAATATAGCAATTGCTACAGCTTGCAGGCTAAAAAACAGTATTGTACTTGTTTGTTGCGTTCATCCATGTCCGTTTTGCGTTTTGTCTGTCTGTTTGGCCATCACGTCCTTTTATTTTCAATGTTGTGTGTTTTGTTTAAATCTTTTGTTTGTTTATTTAATAAAACGCTGGACCCTGTAGCGTCTCAGGTTCACCGCCATTACACGTTTTGGTTTCTGCTCTTCCGGGTCAGAAGTCACCACTACAGTCATCCTGGTCACAGAGCTCTACTAGGAAGATGCACCTGCAATATAAGTCATGGGGACATGATCAGACAGAGGCTAAAACATGATTCTCATCCAATATCAAACTGGGGCTGTAGCCAGTTCCATTAATCCACATTATACAAAAGTTAAATATTGCCTATATGTATTGTAGTTTTGTAAAACGCATCAGATGCTCATTAGGTAACTTCCAGCAACAGCTCTAGTTGGGAAAATAGAGTTGAACCAGCCCGCAATCCTAACTGGGGCTGACAGAGTTACAATTTAAATTTATCTTATCTGATCGGCTACTGATGGAAATGAGCAAGTCTGATTTGAAATCATTTTCAAGTGTGTTGCACTGGCATGTGTAAACATGGCTGTGGAAGCTGTCTGCTGCTGACAGACACAACTACATAGTTAACTACTGGGGGAGTCTATTACATTTGGTAAATATGGCTGGTATATTCATAGCCTGTGGTTTCTGTTGACTGTTATATTTTACTGTTCTGAACAATTGGTCAAGTATCTGACATGGTGAAACAAAAGCACAGCACTGTGTATCTTGTTGTGTCCCTCTTCACTCAACTGTTTGGTGCTAAAAGCATGGTTAATCTTTGGGTGCGTAAATTTTTATTAAACCACTGCATTTGTTGCTGCTCACAGTCCAGTACTCAGCACAGAGAGATGAAAAGCCTATGTTCTGACTGATAAATGCAATTTAACTAGGATCTACTGATAAACGCAGCCCTTTCAATCTGATCCAATCAGCTCAGAAGCCAATTAGACATGTCACATCTATAATTTAAACCCTCTGCAATTTGTGTTGACAAGAGTATCATTATGTACTTTCCTTCGTCTTATCCAGTCTTACATTTTGGCAATCTTGCCTTGGTAATGACATGTTGAAATACAGTTTTTACCCATACCTTCATTCAAACATTAGATTACATTTACTGAGAAATGGTTGGAAGAGAACATGCTCTAGGTGTCCTGTCTACACACTGTGAATCGGTGTCACGGTATGTAACTATCATTGCAGAGAGAACATGTATGCAGTAATTCCTGACACTAGGAAATACCAGGACCCATTTGTTTAGTAAAACCACCCTGTATGCCTTGCTAATTCCTGGTATTAATTCAATTATATGTGAAAACAATGAATATGTAATGTTTTATTTTTGTAGCACTTTAGAAACCCAAGATTGAAGCAAGTGCAACAGCAAAAGCAAACATGCGTTTTTGTTTGTTTAATAATGATTAAAGGATGGACATCCGGCTCCCCGCAGAACCCCACCATGAGACAACCAACCGTAGACGCGCTAGTACATACCATAGCAAGAATGACAAACAAGAAGAGTAGGTTAGACAAAGTTAGTGTAAGATGGTTATGTGTGCATTTGCCGCTCAGTGGAGGAAAAAACCTCTATGACTAATGAGGGGAAAACCTCTGGTGGCCCCGGCAGTCAGGTAGCCCTCACTCCGGGCATGCTAGCTATTTTGTGGTGGGCTGCGACAATGTCAGTAGATGATGAGCAGATATGAGTCAATTGCTGAAGAAGTCCAGCACCCCATATTTTTATTTAATGAAGATTAATGTCTTGGCTGTGGAAACGCTGCCCCAATTCTAAATGAATAAGGGGTATATAATTGAGGCAGGTGGTCTGCTCTGGAGACAAATGATTGTGTGGGAGGAATTGCTGAACAGCAGGTCTGACAGGAGGAAGGGTTTCTTGAGCTAAATATACTTTATCATGGAGGAGTAGGGGAATACTGAAGAGTCAGTCTTTGTCCGTTGAATAAAGCGTCCTTAATGGAGTTGGTCGGTTTTGGAGTTGCAGAGCCAGATGAGGAAGAGGGAGAGGTCACAGGAACTGACGTCTGATGCAGGAAATCTGGAAGCTGATGTGACGGTGAACACATGACTTCTATAACCAGGTCCTCAAAGGGGGAGAAACAGCCTTTTCTGGAGAGTTGAGATTAAAGAATGAAGAATGTCTGATATAGGTAAACAAGAGGTTGGGGCGGGGGGGCTTTTGAGAATCCCTCTGAGTGTCAAACAAACTGTCAAAATGGATATTATGCTGTTCATTTACACTAGCATTATTGTGTTAGCTACAATTACTTTAATTCCTCAACACAGCTTGTATGCTGTATGAGTTACTAGTTACTAACATCAGAAGATCTTAGTAGATAAGGCACTGTGCATTATGCATCCTGACTGAAGGATGATCGTTCAATTTTAAAACGTTTGAATGCTTGTACTTTGTAAACTGTTTTTGTTCACTGCAAGAGCCCAGCCAGTACATTTTTTTGAAATAAATAACAATGACATGTACATTTTTATATTAAATCAATTAATTCAGGGATTATTTTACCTGCTGGGTCTTTACTTTCATTGTGAACAGAATATGCTTTGACCCCTGTTTCTGGCCTATTCACACCTGTCTTTTTAGATAGAACCTTGAGTTCAAGGGGGTACAGGTTGTTCAGATAAGCCAGACCCAGGCAGATTGGTAATTGCTATTTCTTGACTAAGTTCAAGGAAATCTGAGTCCAAATCAAAACTACAATAGAAATCTGAAATTATTTTTAGACATTTTAAAGTTCTAAACAAGCTATATTAAACACATCAATGGCAATATTGTTTGAACTACTGAAGCACAACCTCACCCTGAATTTCAGCCATAAACCACTGGATTTGAAAGCAAAGACACATTCGAAACTAGTCCCAGTAAGCATGTTATCCCAAAATGTACCCATGCTAAAATGGTATAAATGGTGTGTATTATAATAACGTCAGATAAAGATTAGTGATGAATAATACCTCCAGGGTTCATATTGAGGTACAGCCGTTTTCAGGTTCCTAAGCTTCACAGCTGTTCTGCTTTGCTTTTTTGTCTGGTAATTCTTATGAAAAGTTAACATGCTATACATGAGTAGAAAAGAGGCATGGAAATGGCACGGGATGCAATGAATACTGTAATTGGGTGCACAGCTTCCAGAGAAATTCTAATGGCCCTTTGGAACTTCTCTCCCTGCATCGGTAAGCCGGGTGACCAGGCTCTCTTAACTTCCTTGATTGGTTTTGTACTGGAGTTTGTTTTCAGACGTTTTGAAAAAAAACAAAAAACGCCATCCCTGCATTAAGAAAATTGAACTCTACATGTCCCATGCACTCACTCACATCCTCTTCTGTGCAAGCATATTTTATCCAGAAGATGAAAAAGCATTAAGAATCATATGCAAAACAGGTTGCATACTACAAGAAATCTGCATCAGAAGTTTTTTTTAATGTAATATTAATATTGGCCTTGTTTTCTAAGTAAAGTCAGTTTAACCCACTCACACCCTTTTGCAGTCTCTCCTCATAGCTTTGTGTAGTTTAAGGCTTTATGAGCTACTGATAAGTGAAAAACTTGAGGTGCTTTTCCTCCTATAAAACGACTGCATTTTAAACATTGCTCTCCTTTAAACAGTCTAAAAGTTTACTATTAAACATTATTACACAGAATATAACATTTGTCAAAATGCACTGCAGTAGCCTCAGCTCATATTGTAAATGCATGAGCCAAGTGAGTCAGTTCAGTCAGAAAACTCACGCAGTAGATTATTTACAGCACTGCAACAATCTCCAGTACATCTTTTACACTACATTCTTTGTCTTTTGTACTTGCCTTTCGGAGTACCCCTGTCCATAAATTAGCTTGCAGATAAGTGGACTGAACGGCCGTAGGGAAGCCATGGGCAGGGGGGGGCAGGAATGCCGTCATCCTCCCATGTTAGATGAAGCCAAGAAAGCAGTTGGAAGCTGGGAGGAGGATCATTGGACATGTTGTTTATCTAGGGACGAGTAAGAAACTAGCTATTTGATTAACGATTTAGCCTGGTATTGGAAGTGCATAAAGTATGCTTAAATATTTACGTGATTTGATCTAAGGTTAAAGTGAGTTCCCAGCCAGAACCATTGCTTTGCTTCATTTACTTTTCTGTGTTCATCTTGGCCTGGGGGCCCACAGGGAAAGCTGTGTTAGCATCTGTGCTAGAAACTGACTAGGGATGCAGTAGTTTGCTTCATATCACTTAAGCAACCCCTTGTGGTCAGGAACCCTCATATTATTTATATTGTAAGCTAGTTGAAGGTAGGCAAAGATAATTGCATGTTAATGGAGTCAAGAACAGCTCAGTTTAAATAGGGTTTTCTTTATTCATTTTTATTGCCTTGCACCACAGGTACAACCGACAGCCATGCATGCAAAGCAAAACAAACAAAAATAAAATAAGACACTTTCCCAAAACAAAACCCTTTTCCCCAGAGAACCAACCCAAAACAGCAACTACAAAATTACAATAAAAAATAATCTGGGTTCCAAGTCTGTTGAAAATAATAATTGTACATCAAAACCCAGACCTTTAGATGTTGGTCTGGTATCAAAATCTGCAGTGTGGGTTTGGGGTTGAGATCTCTGTCACAGGAGTGATCTCCTAGTTGTAGAAAAGCTGACAAAGATTTCCCTCTGACCTTTTCTCCTTTGCAACTGCCTGCCCAGCACACTTATGGGGTGTGGATGGAGGAGATAATTGCTGGCTACATGGCCCACAGGTGCTGGCCAATTTAGGCAACCAGTTAAGTCATGTTTTTCAATTAACAAATCCTACCTATCAGTACCTGTAGCCCATTGCTCAATTATCTCCCCCTGCTCATGGCAGACTGGCTTCAGAGATGCCAACAGTTTCCCCAGTGGTTTCTCTCTGGTTTGCATGCCTGGTTTCAGCCCATCGTGAGCACACCCTGTTGGCAGGACTGTGAGCTGGCTCACAATATGTAAAACTTTCCTGGTTCCTTTACTGGCTTCTGAATACAGTTGATTCTGCCTAAACCTTATACTTCAGCCATATTCCTTCTCTTGCTCTGTCCTACTCCATCACCTGCTCCAACTCAACTGACTGTCCTCTGTGTGCAATGTGGCAGAGGAAATACAGCTTAACACAGAGGTCATTACTGCCCAGCTCGGCCCAGGTGATTGTTGTATTCGGGTGAATAGTGAAAGGCAGTTGTGATGGTTCTTGTTCTTAAATAAAGTCAATTAAACGGTTTGTAAGATATATTTGCTCTTTTGTGTCTGAAATATTGATGCTTTGGTCGCTGCAATGCATTTTCTGTAAAGGTGGATCTACACTGGAAACAAGCAATGTGAGCGAATAATGTAGAAGTGACTGGAATGTATGGGTGCATCTATAGCACCAGCGAACAATGCAAGCGGCCAGTCTAGGTGAAGCGAGTGATTCCACAGGAATAGAATTGTGTTCTATTTTTCCTGCACATCGTGTGTGACTGAAGTGAAATGGACCAATCAGAAGCAATGTCAGTAATATCAGTAAACTTGACACTGGTCATAACATAAGTATGCAATAAACATGGAAGATGAGAGATTGATTCAGTAAGTGCAGTGGTACCCTGTGCTCTGATTGTTCATTAAATTCATACAAAGACAACAGTAAAAATGAGACTATCTGGTAGAACATTTCAGGCATTATTGCTAGTGTGTCTGGTGATTGAATTTAATTAATATACTGGGGGAGGGACGGCTTTTGCTTTGGAAAAATAAAGCTGCCAAAATAAACCTGCCTCTAATAGTTTTTTTAAATGTCCTCTGTGTGGTACTGTTTGCGCTTTTCTCTTTCTTCACAAACTGGTTAATTTTGATTTTCACGTCTGCCTCTGCTATGGCTTCCTTTTGGTAATTTGGAAATTATTATACAGTTATTTTGAGAGATGTTCTAAAAATATTATTTTATTAATTTACAGTTGCTGAACCGCAGCTACCATAATAAATACATACATAAATACACACAGGAGAAGTGTTTCAGCAGCACTGCATCTGTCAGTCCATGTTTCTACTAGCTGTCAATAGAAAATATTGGAAATCTATACAGATAGGGTCATGTGAACGTTTCTGGACTTAAAATGTTCACCTTGGATGTGCCATAGATACAAAATTATCTCCAGTCGCTAGCGTTGCTTACTTCCAGTGTAGATCCACCTTAAGGCGTATTTACTGTGTGTATTACTTTTTTGTGGTTTGACTTGAGTGCAGTAACATTAGATTGGTATTGCCTCAGAGAAGAGGATTAAACAAAACATTTAATTGTTTAAAAATCTAAGACTCATTTATTAGTAATTTAAGTATTTAAAATCAATTCTGAAAAAATCAGTTCTGTCCAGCATGAAGTAGAGTGTAATAATATCTTTCATCCAAAAAATGTTTTTAAACTTTAAATGTAATCTAATTTAGTGCCAGATCAGTAAACAATTAATTTCACAATTATTTTTAAACTCTTGCAGGATTGGGAACGCTTTTAGACTATTGCACCCTGACATCCATTTAACAGTCAGATGGAAAGGTTAGGGATAGGGTTAGGGTTATAAGGACAAAGGTCTATAATATGTGAATTTTGCCTACAAGTGACAACCAAAAATGAAATATCCACTCCAGGTGTGTTTTACCGTTACTACTACATGGTATACTTACAGAAATGAATTTGTCCATTATCACATTCCTATTGCTTCAGTGTTTGTCAAATCCCACTAGGGCCAATTGTGCAATGTTGCTTATTTTAAGGTCATTTTTACTACTGACTAAATATTAAAATGTGACTAAGATTGTGGAAAGTAGAAAAATGACATTAAAATGAGCAAAATTTCACAATTGGGTCATCATAGGATTTGATAAACATGAAACAAATTAGAAATAAGGCAACCGACAAGTTTGTTTCTGCAAATATATCCTATGGTACTTCTGTTAAAAGTGAAACGACATTTCATTTTTGTCCGACACTTGTAGGTGCAATTCCCCTCTTACAGACCCTTATTCTTTAATGTTAAAACATTTTTGCATGAATCAAATATTAATAAATGTGCTGTTCAGAATGGATTTCAAATAAGCATTTCCTAAATATTTTGCTTGGAACATATCCTTTAAGTGCTGATTTAGACTCTATGGAATGAGATGTACACTAGTCATTCAAGTACGTTGTTTGGTTGTGTCCAATCTTGCTAGATTATTGACAACAGGAGGTTGGAAGCCTGACTCTAAAGCAACGTGAAGTTTCACTTTTGACAGGACAATCCTTGTACTCGTCGCCGAAAGTCAAGCAGACACCGAACTATGGAGTTAACTCTCACATTCATGCCAGCCTTCATTAAGTGTCAGCTACCAGTAGTTTTCCAGACAGGTATATTTACCGGTACATCTCTCTTTGCTTTGAGTTAACTTCCTCCTCCCAAACCTCTCATCCTCACCAGGGGGGTTGGCGGTTAGACTGCATCTCTCCCTGTCTCTCTGTGCCGGATGATGGATGTCAATCAACATTTTGAGGCCGCACAGAGTCCTTAAAAGGCGAGGCTGAGGGCCAAAACCATACAAGTCAAATTGCTGTGATGCAAGTCTATGTCAACCGATTTTATTCTAGAATAGAAATGTTTTTATCACAAGACTTCAAGAGACAAGACAAAAATTAAATGTTTCCTTCACTGGACAACTTACACCATTATATCAGAGATGGAAATAAACAAAACTTAAATCTTAACAAATGCCACTCTAGCATTATAACATTAGATAAGACAAGGCCAAAAGTTTTGCATTACAGAGAATTTTAGGATTGAGACATAAAAAAAAAAAAACTACATGAACATAATTTGGATCTTAAATTTAACATCATGTAATTAAAGAAACTACAAAACGATATCTCAAAAGTCTGCCAGAAGCCATAATACTAGTACAGTATTTCATGTTAGATTTCAAATTCACATTTTTCAGTTTGTCAGTTTTTTGTCAAGTAAATTGGGAATTGCAAAGCGGTATGTTGTTCAGCATGTTAACATAACATTATTCAGTCTGCAGGTTTCGTTCAACTTTATGAAGCAAAAGTATTTTATCCAAAACTTTTGGTATTAGCTGTTCAAAAAGACGATATAACATTGGATGTGAGAATTATTAAATGAAAGGGACACATTAATGCCCAGGCCTCGTGAATTAGCCCTTTGAGGTATTCTTAGATCACGTGTTTCACTGGTTGTGACATGGTAGTGTCACGGCCCAAGTTGTTACTGGCAGGAAGAGAAACTCAGAAACATGTAGTTGCAGGTTAAGTGCTATTGCGCATGTTTATTAACAATAAACTATAACAGCAAACAAATAAGTACAAGGGCCAGAGCAAAAGGTTCTACAAAGAACTCGCAGATAGCACAGCAACACACACCTACACCTTCGCCAACATTAACTTCCACTAACACCCTGATTACCCTTACACATGTGGCTGGAGCCTCATTAACCATTAATCATTAAGTTATGGACCCTGCCACACTGGTAAATCAGGGTATTTTTTTCTGTAAACCAACCATAACCTGATACCCCACTAAACGAAAGCACTTTAGAATGATGGCAGCTAAAAAAAATAAATAAATAAAAAAATGGTGTCTGCTACAACCACTGTGGTGCAAGATTACTGTTAATTGGGATCTGTGAATCCATGCTTATGTCTTTTTTTACTCAAGCTTACAAACTAACAAACTTTTTATTTCCTTTTTAAAATGTTATAGTACAGCTTAAAGTTCACATTGCAAATAATCTGTCATTGTGATCTGGCTAGGATCCATACACCCAGTTTTTAATACAACATAGGAAATGCAACCGAGCCCACAACCATCATTTTATACCTTGACAGAGTTCTGCTGTTATTCACACTGACCTTGTAAGCCTGTCACCCGCTCTTAGATTAAATCACTTTGTAACAGTGGCATATTTTACTGATCAAGATCCTCTGTGAACAACCTAAAAGAAACGGAAAAATGATTACCAAAATCTATAATTTTTTACAGACAGTATCGTACAGATGCATTTTAAGTCTCCCCAAAGGGTTTGTGTCAGCATGAGCCAGTCGGACAACTGGCAATTTCAGCACTTTATGTGGTGAGTAGTTGACACCAGTGACATTCATTATCTGACATTCAGCATGCATCTGGATGGTGCCCTGTAGCAGGCTGCAATTACCACTGGGACTTCTTGCTGCTGTAATTTACCTACTTACACTGGAGCTCAGAACTGGACTCAAAATGCCATGACATGGCTTTCCTTATGTGGTCTAAACACCACAACACTCCCAACAAGTCATTTAGAAACATATTTCCCACGTGAAAAACAGCCAAGTTAGCATAAAGCATGCAGCTATATAAACTATGTACATAAGGGGCCAAGTTATTTACAAAAAAGAGGTAGCGCTGTACAGATGAAAAATTATAATAACTTGGCCCACTTTAAAACTGCTAGACTAATTATTAAATTGGTTCTTAATGAGTTATGTTACATTGGTTGGAATTAGGAGAATTGTGTTCTCTATTTACTCCAAGCCTTGTTTGAAAATAATACATTTGCAGATTATTGATTTAGTGTATTATCTTCAATATTTGGCACATGTTTTTGACTTGTGCAATTAAACTAATGTAAAAATATGGATATTAAAACTTATAATAACTGTCATAATAATATTTGGTGATGTAAACCAAATTAAGTAAGCCACAGCACCCGTACAAGTCCTATTAGGCTTAGGTAGGTGAAATAAGCACATGGTATTTACATGCTGTTCGAGAGCAAGAAAGAATTGTAACGTGGAGTCGAAGCACAGCCATTAATTGGTCTTGTTATAGCTGCACTGTTTTCCACACAGAGTGCCAATAGCTGTTAAACTGTTTCACAAGTTTGGAGATACATCCCCTCCTTGCTTTTTTCATAATGGATAAATGGGCATAGATATATAAAACAGAACAGGAGGCTTATCCCTACTTGGCAATTTTAAAAGGTTGTCACCCAGGTGGTAATCCCAATGCATGCCTCTTTTTTTTTTTTTTTTTTTTTTTTTTAAAAAGACTTGGGATAAATGTACTGGTTATTTTATTGAAGTTTATCGGTTAAACCAATAGAAACGCTAATTCTAAATAATTGAAAGATGTGGTAATATGTGACCGTATTTAAAATGAGATATGGTTAAAATTGAACTAACATCATTGCAGTAATGCTTACATTGTTTAAAAAAGATGAAACATTCACAAAGCCTTAATTTTTGCAAACTACAGTGAGGTAGCTGTATAAGCCACCTTTTTTTTTTTTTTTAAAACTTTTCTATAGCGATAATACAAAAAAAAAAAGAGGTGCTTAGCTTAGAACCATGAACAATTGAAAGCTATTATGGTTTTATCTCTTTCCAAAATATGGGGATGTCTTTTGGGGCATATGATAACATTTAGAAACTAATTTTTACATTACACATTCACAGGCTCTCGAATGGCTGCAGTAGCTTTCCAGAATGACTGTACAATTGTCGTATATTCTCTTTTCATGTCTGTCTAGCATCACTAGAAACCTTGCCTGCTGTAGGAACTGCTCTGTATGAACTCTTGCGTAGCTGACTTAAGTAATATTAAATTATGACTCATCTACAAATAAATACTGTTTCTTTTGGCACAGAGGAATAGACCCCTTTGTAGAGCTACTGTGCCTTTTAAGAAGTTATATAACACTCCCCCTGTATTGTAGTTCCACCTTATAATGGAAATACAAGTACTGGTGGAATGGCAGGGAATAGAGGAAGCAGGGCTGAAGTGGGAGGGCTAGGTGGATGCAACTAACTGGAAGCCAGTAAAGGGACCAGAAAATATTATGTTCATTTAAAATAACCTGCCTTATGACCAAAGGGTCCTGGAGATTTGCAACTTTACCTACAAACATAAACACTTACAACATCACACAGACAGGCAGGGGGTTGGTCACTGGACCTAGAGTCTGGGGGTTCGATCCTCTATCACTGCCTGTAAAAAAAAACCTTGGATGCGCAAGGTCACTGTTTTAAGTCTGGAGATTTGTTGCAAAAAACACCCTTTCCACTGTAAGCTGTTCAACATATCGGGCTGAACAATATACTGTTACTTAATTTCATATATATATATCTGGCATGACCATACTCCTGTTAATATTCACACTCTTGCTGCTCTCGTTAATAAACTTTGCTGCAGTGCATTGGGTGTTATTTTCATAAATGATTCCAGGATTGCATCACTGAAATACATGACTCCTGGTGTATTGTTTGGTTTGCCCAGAATGTCATTTATTTTTTATTTTTTTTGGCCATGTCACCACACCTGTTGCTTGTTAGAATAGTTTGCACGTGCCGCTCTTTCATGTCATGCCATGGCCTTTCCGGTGGTGGTGGTGGAAACTGTCATGTCACCTTCAATCCTTACAAACCCTAATGTCTCAGTACCACAGCATGGCTAAGACTCTGTCATAGTGCAGCCCTAGTACTGTAGGAAACCAAATGAAAAGACAAGTCTGCAATCTGCCCCTTGCCTTAACAAGCAATTAGAATAACTTAAGTAGAATCATACGAATGAAATATATTCCTGACTGAAGAGCTGAAGAGAGAGCTGTCACAGTTTATGGTCTTCATTTTTGATGACATTCTCCCCCTTAGCAAGAAAAACTATGGTTAGCTGATGAATGGTAGTGGAAAGAATACTTCTTAGACAGTGGTTATCTGATGAATATGACAGTGGAAACAATACATCTTACAGAGTCTTAGTTTCCAGAGGTGTGATCAATTGTATAACGATCACCCCATTTATAATGTCAATCACATAATCAGTCACGCTGCCAACTACTGCTGCATATTTTATATTATTATACATACTGAGTGGATTTTCTCAGAAAAGTTGTTTCTCATAATCAGTCTTCAATAGCCCTAAAGTATTCTTCCAGTGCTAATGCCAAGAATTGCAGGACCTGGCCATGATGCCAAGTGAAGCGACCCTGGCTAAGGATGTGCTTCAGGATAACCGGTGAGGAACACAAAGGACATGTTGGGTTCTCCCCTACCCACACATTCAGGAATAAATACATTTGATTTATAGTTGGAATGAATACATGGGTGAGGGATTTTCTGTTCAGATTTTGTGACTTGTTTTGTTGAACCTTTTTATTTTGGCTCTGCGAGTTGTTTTGTCTGACCTTTTGATTTATTTTTGGGCTAATAAATGCACACCGCAGCGCTTAAAACCTCTGTTAATCTCCTAGTCTCTAACTCTCGGCCATCCTGTCACATATGGTGTCCTGTGTGGGATTTGAGCTCTGCAGAGAGACTGAGAGCAGGACTGTGATTTAAAAAAAAACAAAGTAAATCTAAAGTATCGAATCTAGCCAGAATAAGCATATTATTTTGAAGTGAGTATTTCCAAAAGCTAATTTGTTGTAAGTAGAAAGGGATATTTATGCTGACATGTTAAAGTGTTTAGTGCAGTAGTCTGTTCATGTTAATCAACTGCAAGACCAGTAAAACTTGTTGATGGGCATTCTCTGTATGATTTGAACACACTCAGTAGGTCTCCAGCAGGGAATCCAATTCTGGACACTTCCCAATCCCAGGATTCAGGGAAAGATTTTTAGATTTTTTTTTTTTTTTTTTTTTTTTTTTTTTAGTAATCCTAGGATTCAGTTTTTGTAATAATAATATTGTGCTTTTGCTTTTAATAATAAATTACCAGTGTGTAGGTTGTTGCTGTCATACGAGGAAAGAGTTTTTCAATGAATTAATTAATAATGAAAAACATAGCTTTGCAAGTAAAGATAATAACGGCAATTTTTTTTTTTTTTAAGCCCACAGACTGCAGTAACCACTGCCTTGCTATTTAATTATGTAAATTAACCATGTGTGTGCTCAACAATCACTCACTATCAGCAGCTGGCTGGGTGTTTATAGAGTTCACCTCGCCCAGCAGAAGGGAAACGTACACCAGTACGGCTGTGGTTTAGATTAAATACTTATTTTTCATTTACTTCTGCACTTCCTTGGTCATTTAACCTGGAAAGTGGAATTGCTACAACCTGTCCGATAGATATTTTTTTGCTGTCATTAACAAACCTGCAGCTTCCCCTGTTGACTGACATGCTTTGTGGTTAGTGACATACTTTCACCCTGAAGACACTGCTTAGGCAAATTGACATAGGAAGTGAACAAGTAGTACTTAAGGCAAGTCAACTGAAAACTTTCATTTAGTTTGTGCAGTTCTGGATATCATTTTTTTATTAATGTATTTTCTATAAAGTTTCAAAAATGCATATTTGAAACATCTGCAGTGAAAGAAAGTGCACAGCAAGTAAGATGTATGGAATACTTCTGTTAGCTAAAACCACAGTAGGTTCAGCCGTTTAGTAAAATACTTATCATTGTAGCAAATAATATTAAAAAATGGTGCCCCCCCATCTCCTGCCCCCTGGTCCATGGCTTCCCTATAGTTAGCCTCTCCACTTACCTGCAAGCTACTTTATGGGCAGGGTACCTCATATACCCCAATATTTAAAACATCCACATAATATAATATTTCAAATAACTGGAAAAAAGCAGTTCTTATACTGTCCCATCATATATCATTGTTCTTTGCAATATGATCCAGTAGTCAATGCAGTCAAAGGATTTGACAGGGCCTTAATAAAATCATTTCAGCTAGCATGTCCTTGCCTCCAGCCAGACTCAGTTCCTTAAGAATGACTGTATTCTTTATATATAACAGTTAACATTACACACCATTGAATTATATTGATTGAATTCAGATAACTGTTAAATGACTTACCATTATCTGATGCAATTCTGCATGGTGTCATGATCTGATGTTGTCACAAAGATGGCTGTAGTGGGTGGTATCAGACCAGAAACAGGAACCAGGAAATAAAGAGGTGGAGTTTTGGGGAAGCTGAGCACTGCACTCATTTAATAAATGAACAGACAGTAAATAAAAAGGTTGTAACAAAAACAGCACACGGCATGAGGGGCCAAAATAACACTTAAACAGTGGACTAACAGACAAACAAGGCGAGTCAAAACAACGGTTATATATTTAACTTTGTTTAGTTTTCTTGTTTCTAATTCTCTCTCCTCTCCACACCCGTTCTCCACTCAAACACACAACCCCGATGATTGAAAACATGCTGCTTTTACGCTTCCTGGCCCTCATGCTACTGTATCAAGCTAGCTGATCTTTGACCAGAATGTTGGGTTGCTCCAGATGTCTCAGTAACAATAATATTAGATTTAGATGAGGCAGCAGTGATTTGACTTGTGCTGCGCTCATAAATGTGGTGATTTATGACATCTACTCACTGGGTACCTACATTTATTGCTTTTAGCATTCTCACATATCGGTGCTTTTGGTCACAATGTATCATGGCTTTGTAGGGCCCTGTCTGAGTGTGGCATGCAATTCGAAAGTAGAAAAGAACAGAGGATGCTAATAATAGAAAAAGTTTTAATAGAATACAATGTCAATGGTATCTTGTTTTAAATAGGTAATTTTAAAGTGCTTCTTCACCCTCAAGTAATAGGCATTCACAGCCCTTTCTTTCAAAATATCTTGGTATCCATGACTAAATTCTCATTCTGTCTTTAAATACAAGATTGTAGTAACAAATGAGTCCCATATGTACAGTGGTACACCAAATAGTATTAATTCATTACAAGAACTACTTTGTATCCTGTCTGCTTCAGTTGTTACAATGAGCTTATTCACATTAAACCTTTAATCTATAGAGTCAGAAGCAGATGTGATTGAAGGCACAACCTATATATATATATATATATATATATATATATATATATATATATATATATATATATATATATATATATATATATATATATAATTTGTAAATGAAATCACAAGCAACAGCCATGAGGTTATTATGGAATTCCGCTTGAGGAACAAGTAATTTTAAAAACTTGATTGTAAAATATTTAGAAAAAGTGCATGACTGACCTCTGAAGGGCTGGATTACAGGAAATGGAAAGCAAACTTTTTTTGCACTCAATAGAACAAGACTAAAGCACTAAAGCGTTTAGGAAAGTGCATTTAGTACGCTTTTTTTTAATCTTATTAGGGTTTACCTAAATAACTAGAGAGCAATAAGGTTCATTAAAACACATTATAAAGTTTTAATTTAATTTCACGGAACGCCTGCAAAGGAGAAAGGGGAATAGAGTGCTTTTGAGACTTGGGCGACAGAGTGTTAGTCGAACAGATAGGACAGGTCCCCTGCTGCTTGAAGATCCGCTAGCCACTTGAGCAGTTGTGGCGAGTAGGGGACGACATGTACAGATGAAATTCTCCCCCCCCCCCCCCCCCCCCCCGGTTGAGGACCCATCCTGGAAGCTTGCCTGGTGGTAGGGAGACCTGGCTACCCCGGGGGGACAGAAAGGTACCCGGACCTGGAAAGCAAAAAGATCTAGAAAGGTCCCGTCCGTAAAATCGACTTCCATCAGACGTGAGCCCTGAAGTGAGGGCCGGGTACCCACTGGATGCCCACGGGACCTGTAGGAAAATGTGAGAGAGTTAAGAGAAAGGCGTATAGATTAGAGCCTCACTGAGTCTAAAGCACTCTAGCTGCGAAAGAATAGGTGTGGTCAGGGGTCCCCTTTGACCTACGAGGAACCTGGGCGGCAGAGCCAGGCCCAGCCAGGGTAGAGAGACTCACTCCCCCCACCAAAAATGGACCCCCGGCTCCCAGCAGAACCGCACCCGTGGGACAGGAAAGAACTGTATGCTGCACATATAAACGTGAACTGGAAAACCCCCACTCCGGGTATGCTAACCAAGGATTGTTGGGCAGCTATAATGTCCAAAGAAGTCATCCTGATATAGGTCTCTATGCCGGAAGAAGACCAGCGTCCCAGGGATTTAATTGTGCGTTGATTAACCCCTACTCGTGCAGCTGAGGTGGCAGCTCCAATCCGAAATGAATGAGGAGAATAGGACTGGGAGGGAAATCCGGCTCTTATCAGGAGTGAGAAGAGGTGGGAAGAGAACCAGTGTCTAGAGATAATAGAACCCGAGTGGTCCGAGAACAGAGGATCTGAGGGAAGACAGCTCTTGGTCGCGAGATACCTGGTTAAAGCAGAGCTGGGGCAGAGAGGGGAATGAATCTTTGATAGCTGGATGAAGTGACCTCTATTGAGTTGATCCACCTTGGACGACCTCAGGAGAAGGATAAAGTCACGACTGGGAAGCTGGGATAGGTCAGAGCGTCGCAAGCCAAGCGCTGGAATGCTGGATGGAGAAGGAACCGAGAATTCCGAACAACAAAGGAAGCTGAAGAAAGCAAAGACACAGCACCTCCATGTTGGGGTCATTCAATGGATTAAAGCAGCCATTGCCACTTGCCCCCGAATCAATGGAGAGAGTGCGTCACTTTGGATGGCAGCTGCTGATTGGAGCCTGAAGCAGATGCAGTAACTTCGTTGTACTGTGGAATGGATAGATGAGGGCGGGACTCGGAATGCCTGGGCTGGGGCAAGCAAGGAGCCACTGAAATAGAAAATGTAATGAAGGAGAGGTGAAGAATGGCAAGAGGCTAAAAGGAGGAATTGCAAAAGGTGCTGGAGCATTGACTATGCCATTTAATCAAGGATTATTGTGGACAAGGCGTTGCTGGAGCTGCTAAGCGAGCAAAGGAGCAAGTGAAATTCGGCTTTTCTGGGGTAAAATCAAAATATGAAAATATGTTTAGCTCAGGAAAACTGGCAGTGTACAGGATGGGAAAGTACACCAAAATAACATTGTGAAACCTGTTCCAAAAAATTAAACTTGACAAACAATACCTCAGCCGTTTGTTACAAGCAGTCTAAATTAGAACTGTACTTGAAAAATGTTCCTTTTCAGAAAATAAAATGAGCTTAAAAAATAGCTTTGTGAATCTAGCTTTGAGAATCTAGCCATCAATGATGCATAAACATGAAAAGTAGAAACCATATGGTGGCTGGAGACAGCTGCCAAGTCACCCCCCGCCCAAAAGCGGATATACCGAAAATGCGTCTGCTTCCCTTCCCCCCCCCCCCCAGCCGAATATCATCGGTAAGGACAGGATGGCGTGGTTTTGGGTTAACTGGCTGAGAAAGAAAGAGAGAGAGGAAAGAAGGTGAGTTCCTTTTACAGCATCCCGAGCTATGCCATAAGGCTACATTATGGAGATCATTGTTTAAAGATAGGTTTCACAAATTGGTCTATGGATTTTAAAAATGAACAGGGGTATATTGCTTTGTAAATATTGGATTTCATTGTATCATGTAGGGTTAGGAGACAGGAGACACCGTGTGAAAAATAACTGAACAGGGGTGCTCGTCTTGTTACGAGGAGGAAGGGCTTTTTCTTGTAAAGCTCCTAAATTATGGAATGCTCTGCCTTCTAATGTAAATCACAATTAAAAACTTATTGTAACAAAATAGCTTTTTTTAATCTTAGTTTTCATATTTTATAATCAAAACAGCATTTTCTTTTAGTTGTTTTTTTAAATTCCAATATTATTAATTTGTAGTTGTAGGTTCTTTTAGCAACTTTGTCTTAGTTTTTCTAATTTTACAATTAGCACTACCTTTTGTTGCTGACTGGTGTACAGACTGAGCTTTGCTCTAAAATGAAACATGTGGGGGTCATTTTTTACCCTATTTTAACTTTTGAGACTCCTTTGTGGAATATCACCAAACCCGGCTATACCTTGTTCTCTCTATGCTTGCTACGGAGAAACTGGTTCATGCCTTCGTCTCATCCAGGCTTGACTAATGCCCTGCTTGCTGGGTTTCCAAGAACACCCTAAACAAATTGCAGTATGTTCAAAACTCAGCAGTCAGGGTTTTGAATAGGCCTCGAATTGGTGATCATATCACCCCTGTTCTGGAATCCTTATGTTGACTTCCTGTTAAGTTTTGCATTGATTTTAAGATATTGCTATTGTCTTGTAAGGCTTTGAAGGGTGTGCCTCCCCCTTACATAGCTGACCTTTTGTCTATTTATACCCCTAGACGCAATTTGTGGTCCATTGATGTTGGAATCTTGTGTCCCCACAACCAGAATACAAACTGTGGGTGATTGGGCCTTCTGTTTCTATGCCCCTAGGCTGTGGAATGCCCTTCCCAAACAAATTAGGGATTCTGAATCATTGGGTGTTTTTAAATTTCACCTTAACTTATTTGTTTAATTGGCTTTTTTTTTTTTTTTTTTTTTTTAGATTTAATGTTCTGATATTTTTCTTATTGTTTATTTTTGTTTTGTGTTGTACAGAGCTTTGTGATGACTTGCCATAAAAGCCGCATTATAAAATGAAGATAATAATAATAATTATTATTATTAGTAGTAGTTGTAGTAGTACTTTAGTATTTTTATTATTATTACAAAAGTGTTGTGTAGTGAAACAATTAACTGACATGTTTTTTGATTCAAAAACACTTTATTCAAGAAAGGTATACATACATACCTTCAGTACAATCATATAAGCACGAGATTTAAACTGACGTTTAACAAGGATTCAGTACAGCTTACGTTTGTATTAGAAAGCACAGATATCCACGGAGTCAATTCGAAAGAGATGAAAAGACTGACAAAACTTTACAATGTTTAGTATTTATACCTTTGTAAAGAAGTGTTAACTTCATTCCCATTTGTCTTATTTCTGTCCAATGTAAGGGGTTTCCACTCTATCATTGCACTCTCCCTCAATGGTGGTAAAAGGGGGGATTACATACCATGTTGTACCTTGCAGGGCGCATCCATCTTGTCTTTCAGTTCCCCTCCCCCATCTCACACTATCTCTGCTAATTTCCTGCCTTTTGGCGTTTAGCTCAGATGACCATCTGTGACTGAGTCGTGTTAGGCTGTGCAAAACCGCACATAGCTGGTTTTCCCAGTGGTAACTAAAAGAACTCAACTTTACACAAATGTATTGAAACGTAATATAAAAGCATATTAAAACAACTGAATTAGTAACACATTAAAACGACTATAAAAACACAATTTAAACAGTGATCAAAAACCACTTGACTATAAAATACACACACATAATGTAAAACATTTAATTAATAACAATTAATACCTCATGTAGAAAAGTCATCACTACATTGTTTAAAACCCACAAACATACACATGTTTATTTAGTTGTTACAATGGAGGAACAAAACAATAATCTCCACTTGCTTTTAATCTCTGAGCTCTTTAATGTGTAGATACTGCCACCGCTACTTCAAACCAGAAACATGACAAGCAAAAGGTGAAAAGTTCGGTGTGGAAGTGTCTGTTGTATATGTCACCCTTACGGTATATTACCAAATGTACACAATATAATGTTGGATATAAAATATTAATTTTTGTAAAACCAGTAGACTAGAAGTGCACATTTATGTATTTATCTATTAGTAAACTGCTTTTGATGATATTGCCCACAAAGACGAGAAGGCCTTCTTTTCAATAAAGCTGTGGGTCAAGTGGATAAATAATTAAAACAGGTGATGAGACGACATCCAAAAATGCAGCACAGACAACAGTAAGAGAAAATAACTACTGGTTAACCCCAAAACCTTAAGCAATAGCATTGAGAAAGAGCAATGCCCTTATGTTTTAATGGGTACCGGTAATGAGACTTGAGTTGTCTTTAAGCCTGAGTCCCATAGGAAAGACCTGTGACTTAGTAGCTATGTGTGCCTGTGTATGAAAGTAGGAGTTATTGATCCATTCTACTAAATAGGACAGGAGAAATCAAGCTGACTTGGCCTGCTGGCTTCATTTTTGAATAAATGCTCTTACCTGCATGTATTACTGTTTTATTTGATACAGGCAATTTCAAGGGGAGGGAATAATTGTTACTTTTCCTTTTCAAAATGAGACTGAAGTAACTTGGGTTAAGATAATAAATAAGCCACTCAGTCATTTCATTTAAGGGCTTTTAAGTTGTCTTGTGCTGTTTTCTTTTGTTTTAGAATTGTAATGCGCTAATGACAATTCTGAGTAAATTGCTTTGAGAACCCAGCCCTACGTGTTTTCTGGTTAGAAAGGTTAGAAAGGAAAGGTTAGCTTGCAAAGTGCCATGATGTTGTTTTTATTCACTGCTCCAAAAAAGCTAGTCAAAAAGCTTGTTGACAAAAAAAGTTTTCTGACTCAAGTTGGCTTGGGTAAACTCTTTGAGAATGTGTCCAGAGATTTTTCATGTCATACTTGGGATCTGCTTCAGAATTGCACAGCAAGTGACTCTTCCTCATCTTTGTAGCACAGTTCCTGTTTAAGTCAGCTCACACAAAGCACCCCTCTGTAGTGTACAGTCACTGCATTCTGGTTTGAGATTGACAGATCTGCTTGCGCTTTTCCCCCTTTCTATTTATCTTCCAGGGAGACGGAAGCTTCAAGCTTGTATTTCTTTATTTTAATGAATTAAGTGCTGAATGAAGGTCAGGGAGAATAGCACTGGCTACTGTCAGGCACAATGTTGGCAGGCGTCTAACATCAAAATGAGTTTTCTGTGAAATAACAGCTCTTCAGCATGGTCCCAGACTAAGAAGTTCCCATATAGACATCCACTTGTTTTCATTCCACTGGAGAATATAACTTTAATAATGCATGGCATGGTATTAAAAGGTTTTTTTTATTTATTTTTTGCTTACACAATGCAGAGAGAAGGAGGAGAGCATCTCAATATTGACCCCAACACCCCCTGTCTGCAATTAAGTGGCAATAGGGTTTCCTATTCCTCTTGTTGATGCTGTAACATTAAGATTTAAGACCCAACCAAAGGTTTTGAGCTCAATTAGCTCCTAGGAACAGGATGAGTTTAGATGGGTGAAATGTCTTCCTCTTGTTCATAATTATTCTTATGTATTCAGCCTTGGGCCTCTCTCAAGCACAGACAGAGATAAATTGATGGGTTTTTGTTTATTTTTCTACTGACTAATGTTGACTAACTTAGGTCACCAAACTTAATTTCACTCATGATTGGATTTTAAAAATGGGCCACCTGATGATAAAGCTAGGAATTTGTGTATAGTTAAGCGTAGCTTCAGCAGGGCTATAATATAGGCTTGTCTATGTTAATCTACTGTGAAAGGTAAACCAGCAGTGGCACAGGACTGTACCACACTAATTGGTCAGGCTGGAAGGTCATTAGGCTATGACTTCTAGTCCACTGTTCTCAAGTATCAATCATTAAAAAAAGACTGTCAATATTATTTTGTGATACCCTCTAGAGAAAAAAAGACATTAGACAAAGCAACATGTATGAGGCATGTGTTAGAGCATGTTTAAGTGCCTACTACACAATGTATTAAGAACACAGGGAAATGAAACATGGTTCTTTTCTCCAAAACAGCTCCATGTGAATTAACTGATACCATTCTAACATGTTCTAACTCAGTCCCAAATGCCCGAGATGAAACAGACCGGATGCTAGGAAAAACATAATATATGTGTACACACACTCCATGTATTTGGATACCCATTAAAAGCTCAAATGTCAACATAATTCCTTTTTCCAGGTCTGATGCTACTGTTTTTTCAATCAAGTGTTTTCTATAGTATAGGGGATTCGACTGTTGTTAAGGGGGGGTTGGATGTTAAGACTGAGCACTACTGTTGCTCTTCTTGCTCTCCTAGCAGGATCTATACAGACATACTGTACACATTAACACTAGAACTGCCACAGCAGTCTTTTTGATGGTTTGAGGTTTTCAAATTTAAATTACTCTGCATGTTTGAAAGTTATGCGGTTGTACGTTTATGACTTTTCCTAAATACATGTATTAAATGCCCTGACAACGTTTGAAAGGCAGGATTGCGAATATAAGAAAGTTATTATCCCGCCCACTTAGAACTGCCAAAGCAGTTCTTTTGACTGCCTTTTACAGTACATGTTTTTAGTTTGAATATAACCTACACTATTCTATTTTTTTTTATATACAAGCCTGTAATTATCTCTACCCCCACTGACGTGACCTCTGCAGTGCCAGCCTCTTTGCCTGTATTGTCTCCTGCAGCAGCGGCAGGCGTGCCAGCAATGCCAATGGCTTCACCCACAGCAGTACCAAGGTCAGCGACTCCAGCTGCATCGCTAGCATGAACAGACATTCAGGAGACTGGGAAAGATGGCACTATTTGGGAAATTATAAATCCTGGTGTTAAGACTGTGGGAAGATGGGCTGCACAAAACGTGTTGACTGAAACCTCGGGTCCCATGCCGTATGCCAAACGCAACATCGATAGCACTCTTCGGTTATTGGTCGATACATGAATGCTATACCACATTCAATGCTGTACTGTAGCAGAGGCATATAGGATACAAAATGATGGCAAAAGAAAACCCAGCCTGAACAAAGCAAGAAGAGCGCTTCCACCATCTGCGCAAAACTTGCAACCACAGCTGTACTCATAGAATTTTGAAACAATGACTGTGCTATGCTAACTGTTTACAAGTGCAAGCTGAGAAAGAATGTAATTATTCTCTGCTCCCTTCATACATCAGTTGCCATCAGGACTGTTGACAAGAAAAAATGGAGACTATGGATTTCTACAATGACACAAAGTACAGGGTACAGACCAGATGGCACGTCAGTACTCGATGAAAGCCGGTTCCCTTTCAATTCGAAGATGACCACCACTACATTAAGTATGGGATATTCCTGCCCTTTGGGTAGGTATTGCTGAGCGCTCTATACCAGAGCTGCCGAAAGGCCCCTTCCTGGGATGATGTACTCAGTCCCGCCTACCGAGGGAATAAAACTGTCACTCACAGGAAGATCCTCTTCTTTTTCCCTCTCGACGATTGGTAGATCTGTTCCCAGTCGCGAGAGAGAGCACTGGCCCACATAGCGGTTGTGACAGAGTCTCTGGTCAAGCTGGGCCTCACCATAAAAGATGAAGAGTTGGCTTATACCAGTGCAGTGCACCACGTACCTGGGGCTCTGGCTGGACTCCACTACGACGCGCACATACCTGTCGGATTACAGGGTTGCAGCTACAAAGGGGTGCCTCTCCATGTTTCAACAAGGATCGCAGGTCACCCTCAGATTGTGCCAAACATTACTAGGTCTGATGGCCATTCAGCCAGAACTGCTACTCATGCACCCACTGCAAGCGTGGCTCAGTGCATTTCACCTCAATGCCAAACGCAACAGACACCGTCATCTGACTGTGTCTTACACATGCTCAGCAGCCCTACGCTAGTGGAGGGTTCCCTCTCATCTGTGCAAAGGTGTGCTAATGGGAGTAGTACTGAACTACCAAGTGTTTACGACAGACGCCTCCAATCTGAGTTGGGGAGCGGTCTAGGAAGGCAGATGAGTCAGCGGATCCTGGTCGGACTGCTGGACATCCCTGCACATAAACATGCTGGAGCTGCATGCGGTGTTCCTTGCTCTCCACCAATTCCTCCCAGTGCTGAGAGGTATGCATGTTTTGATCCGGACAGATAGCACAACAGTGGTGGCGTAGGTCAATAACCAGGGAAATTGTGGGACAAGCAAGTGGATGGTTAAAGAGTATGAATCTTCAAATGTCATTACTATTATTAATACTATTCCAGGGTGGTTGCAATCCTTCAAAGTGATTGTGGGTTCTGGCTTGTCATCATTTTCCTCTAAATCTGCCTTTACCTTTACACTTCCTTATCTACTGAAATGCCGTTGCAAATCTTATGTAGGAAATGCAGCTCGCACTACACGTTTAACTAAACATGCAAAACACAAGGTTCCTAGTGTTCGCTGTAGAATGTATACTGAGGATTTTGCACAGATTCAACTTGGCAATGTATTGAAGGCATTCATTCAGTGCAGTTGATACTACATTTTCACTAGTTTCCTTTATATTTTTAGGTTTCTGGTTTTCTTAATCACTGTTCTATAGTCCACTGATAAACACATTCCCTTTGGAGGAATTTTGACAGAATTGTTTTATAACCAAGAGGCTGATCCACTTCTGCAGATAACTTGAGGGGGTAGAGCCAATGCTTGCTGTAAAACATGATGGAATGATTCTTTGTATAGGTTGTATAGCTGATCTTCTTAAAGACAGGAAATTAGAGTCTTATTGCATTCTTTCATTGCCTGCATTGATCATTTGAATTGTAGCATGGTTGAAGTAAATACTGTAGAGCCCTGTAATAAAAGAAAACAACTGGGAAAATTATCCTACATTAAAAAGAGTAAGGGGCTGCAAATGTCAGGCTCATGATTGTTACATACCTCCTTGCTATTGTGTGACGTTTGCAGTAATTGGTTCTGGGTTTTTGATTTGTTCTTTAGTTTAAAAACGGACAAAATCACACCATATAAAAGGTAAATACATATGTAAATGAAAGATTTGAAATGGTTACAAGAACAACATAATTTGTTTACCAGTTTCTAATAACCCTTATTATCAGAAATGACCTTGGGTGTTGACCTGGTCTGAATTATAGTACCATGTCTCTACCTCCCAACAGAATCAGCTCCTGTATCAGACAGCAGGGCACTCTAATCAGGGTTATACTGCTTCAATATAGTTAGGCTGATTCTATTTTATTGAAGGATAAAAAAAACTTCTATGAAAATGTGTGTGATTACTGAAGTAAACTACTGTGAGAACTGGGACAAGGGAGGATTTAAATGATCCACCCCAGTCACTTGTAAAAAAGAAAGAAAGACAAAGGATTGCATTATTATAATTATATTATGTTCAAAAAACATTTAATATGGTATTTTTGCACAGTAATTTTGCAGTTTGTCTATGCTTTTCCCATGCTATTATGCATTTACCATAGTTTACCATGGTTCACCATGTTCTACATGTACTTTGCAATACCTCTGAGCTTTAAAGTGTTTACCTATGCTTTGTCACACTTTACTATGACTTTACTGTGGGTAACTTTTATAAGGGTACAATTACACTTATGAAACAACTTGGTTCTTGAAATGTGTTTAGTAAGCAAATTATCTTAGGAGGGTAAAACAGACAGGACATGTCTCACTCCCAGTTGTTCTGCATTTATTCATCTGTGTTATATGTACGGTTTATAATAACGTATATTTTACTGTATTGCAAGGCAATATGCTTTTTATAATACTGCTATTTTGCAGTACAAATCTTGATATTATCAGTAAATGGGATATACCAAAACTTATATTCCAAAACTTGCCTCTTTCTTTTTGGAATAATAATTAGCTGTTCAATGTTGATTTAAGTCAATCTCGCAAATATATCCCCTCCTGATCTCCACTGAAAACTGTCTCTAAATTGGGTACATGCCCTTCATTCCTCTCTCAAGCTAAGCTCCATAGTGAAAAGCTCGTTCGGCTACACTTGGATTTTTATTCAGCTCAGTAAATTGAATTTCATTCTTTCTTAACTCTTTTGCTTGATTAAATTCTCAGATGCCATCAAAATTACCACTCGTTCTGGCAGCCTCGCTTCTCGCTTCTAACCGCATATATAATACCTCTCTGTCCTGAAGGTATTTTCCCCAGAGAGGGTTTGGGTAATTTTCCTATCTGGTGTTAAATTTATATGCCACATACAGTATCAGTTAACCTGCATTTTGCATGAGCCGCTGAAGATAAATGAAAAGGTTTGGATTCTTCAAAAAGGACCTTTTATTGAGTGGTGATATGCTTTTTTTCAGGTGGACTTTGCATCGCTCAGTCTGTTAAAATTCCACACAACTACAAAACAGACGACTTTGATAAAGTTATCACGCAGCTTCTGGAAACACCAAAGGCACGTGCCATCATCACATTTGCCAATGATGAAGATATCAGGTAAACATAAAAAAATAAAAAAAAAACATTCATCACTACAGACAAGCATGGTAAATCATAAAGAGAAATGCAAGAGACGTGAAATATACTGTAACATATGCATCTTTCATATAGGAAAATGTGAGATTTATGAAGTAATACATATTAGATAAAATTTATTGGAATGATTTTGTTAGCTATATGTACTTTAAATTGATGTAATGCAGGTCCATGTTCCATAGACTGGATTATTGAGAGATTAGGCTTCTGGTACATTGTCCTGCAACCATATTTACATTACAGCTCAAATATTAATTTATATGGTGTTGAAATCTAAATGCTTTTATTTCTGTTGATCGCTTTTGTTTTAAGAAGTATAAGCAAGACAGAATCAACCAATCTAAATGCCCTTTTCTCAAGAAAAGTTCATTGACATAAGAATAAGGGAGGTGTATTCATAAAACATTGGTGTGAAATTAAACAGTAGCATGCATTTACCAGCATTCCATTGCTTCACTAATATGTCCCTAAATTGAAATTTGAAAAAGGCAGATGAAGAGACTTGCAGGAGTTAACTATATTTACTCAGCAGAAGAGGTGCTGATTCAACTCCCAATGGTTTAATCCTCTCCTTGCCAAATTGAGTGTGAATTGTTTCAGTATTGTTTACTTCTACATATGTTTGTTTTCATGCATTTTTTTATTCACGTATTAAAAGTAAAATTAATAATATAAGAATTATAATTTGTGAATTTTGTGTTCACTAGCTCTTACTGACTACCCACAGATTGATATCAAGCCTTGTATGCTGCGCTATGTGGGTGGAGATATGCAAATGAGTGTATTTAAATAATACTCTTACAGGGGTATGCTATGCAGTTGAGGAGACATTACTATGTCTCACCAGCTTCTCTTTACCGTGAAAGTCAATAACTATCTGAAGTTAACCTGTATTAGTACTACACTATAGTCAGACAGTCTTACAATTCACTGAAGCTAATTACACTATGTAACACAATTTTTGTTCCTGGGTAGTAAGTGTTATTTCCTAATTGCTTATGCCTCAAAAGTATAGAAAATGGCTCCCCACAAACTTTGCTTTTGTGACCAGGACAGTGATATTTCAAAATATCACTATTTCTAATGGGAAAACGGGCAAATGTGTGTCTTTTCGTTAGAAAAAAACAACATAAGAATCCAAATTAACATGTATTTATACTAAAGTAATACAAAGATTACTACAAAAGATTTAGAAGTGAGTAGTTTTTTGAGATTGTAAATTACTGTATTTATAGCTATAGCTTTTTATAGTATATAGTATTTATACTTATAGCTTCTGGGACATTTGTAGGAAAAAAAATCAATAAAAGTGCTGCTCAATCCTGAACTCTATATCCCCTTTACTTGCCATTCAGTCCTGGACATAAGCCTAAAAGTTCCTACAGTGTAAAAAAAAAAAAAAAAAAAAAAAACACATTTCAACATGATTATTTCAATTGGCATTGAAGTATTTTTTTCTATGGGACTAAGACGAAACAATACTCAAGTTGACCACTTTTATTGGACTAACATAAAAGTTAATAAATATTCAAGCTTTTCAGACCATTGGATCCTTTCATCAGGTTCAAATGTATTTAAGAAGAAACAGCGACGATTGGGGCTATCCATCAGATGGCTATCTCAATTGGCTCATTGAGCACCACTATAAGACTCCTTTTGAAGTACTACAGTTTCGTCAGTGATTAATGGGCTTGAAAAGACTGCAAGGACTAGTCATCGGTACAGTCAAAATGAAGCATATTGATGTTGTTTTTTTAAACATGTGCTGCTAAATTCATTTTACAATTCTTTTGCAGGCAGGTTCTGGCTGCAACTAAGAGAGCCGGTAAAGTTGGTCATTTCCTCTGGGTGGGCTCGGACAGCTGGGGTGCCAAATCTAGCCCGGTGATTTGGCAAGAAGAAGCTGCAGAGGGAGCCTTAACCATCCTGCCGAAAAGGGCCACCATAGACGGTACAGTCACCTTCCTATAGTCACTCTGTATTTATTGTAGGTACTAAGATACTGGCCTCCAAACTCAAAATACAGCCACAGACATTCATTTTTATTCAGGGCACAGAATACATTGGCTTCCTGAATATTAAAATAAGCCTGGGCCTCTCACATGCTGTGTGGTGTTGAGGTGTGTAGGTAATGTTTTCATTATTAATATCTTTTCATAATGGTATTTCAGCATTTCAAGACTATTAAACCAGCTCTCAAAATCTATAAAGTTCAGTCGTAGGCTTTAAGTGTCAAAGATGGTCCCTGTGATGCTCCATGGGCTCTTTTAAAAAAAAAAAAAAAAAAAATTAACAATATTATTATTCACGAATGAAACGCGCATTAGTTGGAAATTACTGTTTGCAGCATTTCTTCTGTGGTATGGGGAGATGCCTACACAGGGAGTCCGTGTCTCTAGACGGTTGAGGCTCGGGGGCATTCAGTGGCAGCCTATTAATGAGATGTACATGCTGCGCAGTATGCTGTGTTCCACTGTATCCATGACATATTGATATTTGCTGCTCAGTGTTTTTTCCCTGTACCAAAAGCAATGTATCGGATATACAGGCATACTGAGTTTTCGTCTTAGGGCCAGCAGTGACTGTTGCTTTACCATACAGTGCTGGCTTATACTAAGGACTTCTGATTTTCACTGTAAAAACTGTGGAATTGGTAAATTTTTTCACATTGACTTTACCCTTTTCACATAAAAAAATAAAATAAGATGGCAAAGGAAAGAAGGTACAAATTAAGTGTGCAAGTAGTGTTGAGTTATATTCATATTTTGACGCAAAACATAACAAGCATTTTGGAAAGTAACCGAAAACACTAATATCATACAATACATCAAAAACGTAGGATATAACATCCTACAGTGCAGTGGATCCCAATGATGGGACCACCTTTAGTGGTCTAACTTGACCTCATTTATAAAGGTCATTTTGAAAAACAAACAAAGAACATTGGTTTTGGTAAACAAGTTTAGTTTGTCCCTTATTAGGCAGGGAATTTTGGTGGACCAAAAACCAAAATCAGTGTTCTTTGTTTGTTTGTTTTTCAAAATTACCTCCCCCAAACCCACAGAACAATCCAACTGTGAACTTTTTATTCCTTCCACCCTGATCATCCACAGCTGATCGGCATTTACCCAATCATCCAATTTACCCACATTAATAACACGCATCAATCCTTATTCCCCTGGGTCCTAAAGGGATTATATATATATATATATTATATATATATATATATATACATATATATATATACATGTATATATATATATATATATATATATATATATATATATATATATATATATATATATATATATATTATATATATATAAAGTAGCCATTATGTGTAGTAAGTGAAATTCTCGCTTGCGTTTACCATGTGTTTTTCTAAGGAGATGGCCATTGATTATACCAAATAACACTTTGGAATACGCACATGCACGCATATCAGATAAAATCCTGAACAATCCTCAGAGCGCAGTTCCCGCAATGTTTCACTATGCAGTAACTGTCCTGAAATATGATGTCAGATGTTATTTAATTAAACCTCCCCACTCTTATCTCGTCAAATCGTGCAGTTTTATGGTAGGAGACGCCACTCCCCCTCGGTATGGAGAAAGCTTAACCCACGGATATGGCATTGTATTCAGTTGCTGTCAGTCAAGTCTCCTGGGGCCTGGCATTGCATGTTTCACACATTACAATGAGCTCCCTTGGCACCTGTAAAAAGAGATCAAATATTTGCATCTATTTCTACTCTGCCAGCAACAGGGCCTATGTGAGTTCAACCTAATAATTATTCCTGTCAGAGATCTCTGAAGACAAGCTGCACACCATAATGTGAACCCAAAAGTCCTCCTTTTACAATTTATGACACTTTTTAAAAAGGTCGACAACAGGGAACTGCTGCCTTGCCTATTGTGACTGAAACTGGCTTGTTAGAGGGAGATGCAGCTTTTATATGTTACAAAATGCCAGGAATTTTCATAACAAAATAATCATGTGAAGGACAGAGTTTTTACACTTTAGTGTAGGTGTTACAGAAAGCATGTGTATCATTTTTTTGTCCATGGGTACAGCCACATACCTTGCTACTGCCCAAAAAACCAAAAAAATAAATAAAAATACTACAGGTCCATCCCAACACTGTTGTATGTATTATAGTACAGAGCTGCAGAGCTGCGTGTAAATGAATGGCATGTACATACATGTTGATAATGTCAAACTTAATTTTTTTACATCATTGTGACAGAAATCAAAAGAATCAGAGTCAACAATCTCCATCCCGACCTGTGAGGGTGCTGTATAACAGGAACAGTGTGCCCCGGACTTGATAGTTTTGCAATTCACTCCAGAGTCAGTTGGAGGTTGGCCATCCAGAAAGGGGGTGGATTCACAATACCAGAAGTCATCGCCTTAATGTGGTAGGCGATGTGGTAATCGCGGATTGGAGGTAAAGCGATTGCACTTTCTACCAAAGGAGGAGTGACTGAGGGTATATCAGGGGATGTGACGAAGCAATCTGTTCCTCTTATGGTTATGCAAGGACCGCTGGAGGAGTGTAAATCTGTAAAATGTGAATGGCACAACAGCCATCAAGTACATGCCCTCTGTTTAACCCTTTGCACTCCTATATTGGACCAGGTCCGACATTACAATTTTCCCTTTCCAGTGCAATCTCGGACCCTGTCCGACATCATCAGAAAGACGTAAAGCACAGGTCTCTAGTCTTTTTTCTCTGGAAAAAGCTGAGAAAACCGTTCAATGGCCGAGTGAGACTGGTAGGAGCCGAATGAAACCGAAAAAAAGGATGCATCTCATAGCACCATCCACTAGAGATAATATGGACATAACAAAGGAGGTAGCTGCTTCTGCATCCAGCTCTCAAAGAATATCATGGACATTTGCAGAGCTTTTTGGAGATGTTATAGCAATACAATAATGTCTTGGATCACATTATTGAAGAGTTTGGTGATAAAACGAGTGATCAGATTTATCAGTATACACATCTAAAGAGGTATGTGAGAAATACAGCGAACAAGGGGAGGGGCTTGGCTGTAGATACACTTTTGTGATTCAATGCATTTTAAACCTGTTTTACTCAAAACATTTTAAACAGTGTGTGTAAAATAAACAGCTTGTGTGAAAATAAATTGTACCTGACGTGCCTGACAAGTGCTGAATAAATGGACTGCAAAGGGTTAAGCTTTAATGTATGAATAGAACCAATTTGATACAAATTTGTACAATTACAGAGTGAACTTTGTTCCTATTGATTTTCCTGAATATCAGTAAAAGGGAAGTAGGTCATGCAGAAGAGACAGTGCATATGCTATGAGGTTGTTTTGTGAGGTAATGGCTGCAGATGCAGGAATGCAGGATTCTAGTACATACTATAGATCACTTTGGGGCTGATTAATTGTAGATAAATGCCTGTGTTTTTTTTACTAGCTAGGGAAATGTGTTTCGGTTACACACAGCCCCAAAGTGATAGCAATTCTGTATTTAAGATACCTTTAAAAAGCACATTTTGTTGGTAGAAGTGAATAGAGCTGTCTACCCCATTGTATAATAGATAGTATACCTAAGCATGTGCCATTGAGATCATCTGTCCCCCTATTTATAAGGCAAGCTTCAGGGCTGTCAGACAGTATTAACAAAGGCCAAGGAAGAGGAGAAAAAAAGCTTTAAGCACTGCACTTGAAAGAAAGCAGTGTTTTTACACCTATAATTTAACCTACTGTATAATATACTGTATATAGATCTTCTGCTTTTCGGTTTTAACCAATAAAACCCAATAAAACCACCACTGATACAAAGAAATGAAATTGGTGTATAGCCAATAAACACCGGAAAAACTGTGGGACTGGTTAATCAATTCACATTGACTTTTCCCATTATAAAATAAAACCTACTACAAAAAAATAATAATACATATAAGTGCTGCTGGGCAATAGCCTGCCTTACTGACTTGTATCTATCAGATTCATTCTTAATACTTTAAAGTGACAGAACATTCCTACACTTCTATTGGAGACTCCACTTGCGAGATTTAAAATGAGATTACAATCAGGAATGGAGGCTTGTTAGCGGGATTTAAAGCTGTATTACCATTAAGATGTGGAGGATTTAAAACAGAATTGTGGCAAAATGTCAAATGCCTACACACAAAAACCCCAGAAGAATGTACCCGTAACCATATTGATTTCGCTGTGGAAAATAGCAAAGGAAAGAAGGTACAACTTAAGTGTGCAAGTACTGTTGAGTTACTACTATACATATTGACAGAAAAAAAAATGCAAGCATTTTGAAAAGTAACCGAAAACACAAATTTCATACAGTGTATCAAAAAACGAAAGCCCTAAAAAAAACTAAAATCGTGAACATAACTAAATAAACACCGAAAAATACAATTAATAAAAACCAAAAAACAGAAGCACTAAACATATATAACTTGAAATTTAGAGTAGATGTGTTGTAGTGTTGTGACACTGTGTGATAAGTTTAAACTTGAATTCAGCATTATAAACACATTTTCGAAGTGAACAAGATTGATTGTTTCATTATACCTCCATTGTTTATTGAATTACTGTACAGTTGGCTGTCCAGAATCAGTTGTAAATAGATTCCAATGACATTTAACTTGTTACTTTCTCTTACATTTTTATCTATTGTTCAACATGGTTTTGGTTGTCAGAATAATTTGTATTAAAAAGAACATTGCTTTCTTTTGAGCCTCTGATTCGACTTATATAAAAGAATGCAGTGGTGTTTCTAACCTAGGAGTTGTTCGTTTCTTCTGCTTTCAAAATTCAAATATTGAAAAAATAATGAAAAGTAGAAGCCAGGAAAAGCCAAGTGAGTACCTGTTAAGAACAGTAAGGCAGAAAGAAATATAGAACATTTCCAAGTCTTTGTTTCACTAAAAAAAAAAAAAAAAAATCAAAGACCAGTCATTGGAGAAGAATAAATACACTCAGCTTTTGTTGAGCAATATTTTGATACATGCTGCTGCTCTCTCTCTAGAAAATGCAACTTTGTAAAGAAAATGTATTGGCCTTATTAAAATGTATTCGTAACTGTGGAAGTATGAAAATTATGTTTAAAAATACTTCCAGCTAAAACGTTTGGCACTGCATTTATTGAGTGTATTTTAGTAAAAAGCAGCAGCAGCCATGGATGTGGGTTCATTTTTCACTGTTATTTTAAAAAGCCAGAGAAGGTGTTGAGAAACCTCATAATGGAGTGGAGTACTAGATCCTCTGCTATTCCTAATCTACATTGATGATTTAGATTCTGGTACAGTAAGCAAATTTGTTAAATTTGCAGATGAAAAATAGTAGGAGTGGCAAACACTGTTTCAGCAGCAAAGGTCATTCAAAATGATCTAGACAAGATTCAGAACTGGGCAGACACATTTAAGAGAGAAAAGTGTAAGGTAATACATGCAGGAAATAAATGTGCATTATAAATATATGGGAGATACTGAAATTGAAGAAGGAATCTATGAAAAAGACCTAGGAGTTTTTGTTGACTCAGAAATGTCTTCATCTAGACAATGTGGGAAAGCTAAATAAAAGGCCAACAAGATGCTTGGATAAGACCTCATCTTGAGTATTGTGTTCAGTTCTGGTTACCTCACTACAAAAAGGATATTGCTGCTCTAGAAAGAGTGCAAAGAAGAGTGACCAGAATTATTCCAGGTTTAAAAGGCATGTCATATGCAGACAGGCTAAAAGAATTGAATCTATTCAGTCTTGAACAAAGAAGACTACACTGCGACCTAATTCAAGCATTCAAAATTCTAAAAGGTATTGACAATGTAACCCAAGGGACTTTTTTCAACCTGAAAAAAGGACCAGGGGTCACAAATGGAGATTAGACAAAGGATCATTCAGAACAGAAAATAGGAGGCACTTTTTTACACAGAGAATCGTGAGGGTTTGGAACCAACTCCCCAGTAATGTTGTTGAAGCTGACACCCTGGGATCCTTCAAGAAACTGCTTGATGAGATTCTGGGATCAATAAGCTACTAACAACCAAACGAGCAAGATGGGCCGAATGGCGGCCTCTCATTTGTAAACTTTATGTTCTTGTGTTCTTATTGAATACTAAAGTGATTGGTAGTTGACAGTACATGGAAGACCATTTGAATAATAGTTTATTAGCCTGATGAAGCCTTAACAGTATGCAAGTATGTATAGGCCAGTGTTGAAGGTTTCTGTGATTTGGGTCACTCCATGTCTCAAGCTTGTCGCACTATCTTGCACATGTCTGTGGGCAAAATCCACCTTTGCCCAGAGTCGTGCTTGTGGTGGTTTGCTGCCAACGTTGTTATTCCAGGAACACCTGGGAGACATTATGGACCCCATTGGTCAATGCAACACTGCAACGAGGGACAAGTCATTTGGACCCACTATCATGCCTTGTACGGAGTAACTGAGGTCTGTTTGCCCATTATTGTTGCTGAGTAGTTACACAAAAGTCATACAGATGAGAGGGTTTGTGGACCTCATGCCAAATAAAAAAAATAAATTATGTATATATGGTGGTTTTACTATGGTAGGTTTTACTGTCAGTGGCAGAACCCCACAGTTCTCGTTCAGTGGCACTCTGTTTTAAGTCGTGTATCAGTTCAAGATAGATTAGCATCCACTATAAATACACCTTTTCACAAATCAGTGATTATCCTGTCATACACTAACAGCCTGAGGCACGTTATAAATAAACTGTGGCAGTGAATTGCCCACCACCCTTCCACAGTATTCAATAAAGGTTGGCTGTGATGTTTGTAAGGGACAGCAATGTAGTTTTTAGGAAGGATCGATAAAAGGACGTTTTTTTTTTTCTTTCTTTCTTTCTTCTCAGTACTCATGTAATAAGATTTAACAATGCTTTTTATTTCCACATGGAAGATTTTTAATGCACAACATGTCCTGTTGTAGATTATAACTAGGCTCCTTTTCAGCCTTTGTTTTTCAGGTTCTCATAAAATACCAAAATAATTCCCTTACTAGGTACAGTACATTGTGAAATACTGTATCCAAAAAATACCAGTATTCAGTTATATTGTGTATGAAAAATCAATCTCATTAAGGATTTGTTAGAATCTCAGTAGATCTTTTCTTGTGTATAGATGTCATTACGTGAAAGAACGCATAACACAATTCTTTAGTTCAATATTTAAAATTAGTTCCTCAGAACAATCTTCGTTTTTCTGATTTAAAATAAGTTAATGTTGTGTGTAGTGTGTCTTATTATAACAGTAATCATTTTGCAGTTTGAGCAGACAGAATTCTCTCGCTCAAAATGTATTAAACTGACATTCTTTTAAACTTCCTTTAACAACAAATACATAATTCCCTGTAAAAAAATACCTTTGCTAGCGCATCTGGTTCAGGGCATGTCAACCTCTTATTTCACAGTAACAGCTTGTGATTATTATCATCATTTAGGTGAACTATATGGAACCATTAGAAAGGTTATAAATGCAACACATGTCTAGGTTATCAACAAGGGATAGTTAAGCAGATTTTACTTTTGATTGGTTTAAAGCATATTTAAGTAGAAATCCAAATCTAAAATTACAATGTGCATGTTTAACAGCACAGAACCGACGACTCTGCACCCTGCAAACGAACATCCTAATCAATATGCAAAAGAGCCGGGCTCCTCTGCGTTTCATGTTATAGGGCCGGTAACCTCATCTCATCTCGCCGGCAGGATACAGAAGCACACAGCACTGCTCATTATAATTGTATAATATATATAATTAGATTAATGCAGACCTGCCAGATGATCGGATAACACGTGACACTGCTGACCCACTCATTACTCTCAGAAATAAAGAATTCGTTCTAGAACTCAGTGTACAAGTGGCTGGCAGGGCAGGGTCTATACACTTCTTCTGCTTCTGCTTCTCAGGCCCCAGGTAAATAACAGACCCTGATGGAGTTGACCTCCACACTAGCTCAATTCTGGAATATGACTTAAATTTGCAGTTACTTGTCTTTGAAAAAAGCAATTTACTGTCTAAAAATTCTCTATTTCTAAAGCAGTTATGAAAAACACAATAGTAATAACAACTAGAGTTGCCAGCAACTATAAGGCTTCCAAGCTACCATCTTCGAAAATAACACAGAACACTATTTTTAGTTTATTACAAGTTAGGTGTTTTGGTATTTAGACACTCCCATGCTGGGACTCTGGAAGCAAGTTTTGAATATTGTGTAATGTGGAAAATCTACACTTAGATAGAGGGACCCCTAGCTCTGGCAAGTCATGGTACATTCTGGAATCACTAGTGCTAATGATGGAAGATAAAGTTACCACTATTGAGCTATATAGATTTTAAGCTGTTATATTGGAGAGTTTTTAATGTCTTATGTCTAATACATTTTTGTCTGAGCTTAATGCTCATGATTTTTAGAGAAACTCTTAATCAGTCAAAAGATAGACAAGCTTTTATAATCTTTCTGTTCTCCCTCCATTTAGAAAATGTCATTTACACATGGCTGCATAAATAGAATAAATGCATAGTGAATAGGAACATGCAAGCTGCTTTGAGCATGGGGACATTATTTGCTTCAAAACTAAACAAACGTAAAAAGATTAATTAGACTACTAATGCAGTGTTGCTGTGTTTACTATAGCCATCTCCGTGCAAAGGTTTAAAAAAAAAAATCAAAGTAAACGGTAAATGTAGAATAACCTGCAACTGATGTCTTCTTTCTTAACTTTTGAAGTCTCTGCCTCCCTAGTTCTGCTTTCTTAATATCTCTGACACAGTACTCTGTGCTCTTTCTGCCAAAACAACCAATAAGAAGCTTGGTTTGAGTATTGCTAAGGCTATTTTAAACAAATGAGCATTCCATTTATGAAGCTTGCTTTGTTTAAATCAAATGCATTTAAAAGCCAGTGTCAGCAAAAGTGCGCACTATAAATACCTTGCACAAAAAAAGAGAAACAGTTTCTTAACTGGTGTATTGAATCGTCACTGCTACATAGCTTACCGACAAGCCCACACAGCGGGCCTCTTAAACTCTATCTGAGGGTTACTCAGGTAAAAACATCATGATCATAGTCAGAAAGCCCGATGCCCTTGAAAAGGTCAGCTCTTATGCTCTTGGGGTGATGGGTGTACTGTTGCCATGGTTACTGAATGCATTTTAACTAGGGGTGTGCAGAGAACCCATTACCCTTACTCGTACTCAGAAACTAGTACTCATACTTGAAATGTATTCAGATGATATCGGTAGTTGGGGCTAAGCTGGAAATGTTAAATGCATCCCTGGCTGTGACTTTCAGGTCTTCAGTGTTTTAATGAATATTTAACAATGCTTTTTTTTTATCATTGTGAAGTTCTAATTTGTCATTTTAATTTTTTTTTTTTTTTTTTAAAGAAAGATAATACTATTGATTTTAAAGATTTTTGTGTGTTTGCACACTTAGTGATTGATCTTTTTTTTATTAGTTTGTTTTCAAGGTTGTTCAGTTGTTTTGAATGAATTGACAGTGATAGACAGTGTTGAAGAAGATAGGAACACACTGCAACAGAACAGGTCTAACACTATTGTTTCTGTTTGTTTTCAGTTTTTTTTTAGGCTGAGCCTGATTTCAAACAAAAAAAAAAAATGTAAATACTAATTATAAGAACAATAACCTATGTGATGATGCTGCGGTAAGGCACTTGTACTAGTGGTGGAATGTTTTAAAGGGGACTGCTCTGGATGAAGTCATTATTAACCTTTATGAAAACTAATTTCTCCACATGATGTGGATCCAGTGAGGAGTGGTCTGGACTGAGAACATTACCTGCTGTCCAGAACACACTCTGACTGCACACTGGTTGGTGGACAGGCCATAAATCAGAAGGCCAAATCTGCCAACGAAGGCCAGCATGGTATCTTTTGTGACCTATATAGCATGAGATCACCCTGCCAGACAATCACATTTTTCACCACTACGCCTCCTAGCAGATGGGTCGTGTTGTGTCGGACTGTTGTTTCTACTGCCGAGTTGCTGAGATAGTAGATTTATTTTTGTTCTGTAGAATATTCAACATAGAGCTGTTGGAGCTAACAGCTCTGCGACAGCCACTATCAGTGTCAGAATCAGTACCTTCAGCATCGCTCCCCTCACTCACACCACCGCTGCCCCCAGCAGCTTGTGCCAGCTCCACCTCCTGAACCAGCTTAACAATACTCAAGGCATACACCACTGGGATAACCTCAGACATATATGGGGCCAAGATTGTCAGCAGATCACACAACTCCCACTCACCCAGATACATCACTGCTGCTGAGCACACATCAATGTTTGTCTCCATGAGTGATGGTGTGGGCTTTGGACAGAAAATCAGTTACCTGACTGGTAGCCTCCAAGGAGTTTATGACCACCAGGTAACGTGTATGGGCAATGCACCCGATTTGTTTCAATTTGACAAATTTGTCAACACTACTCTGTTTTAAAGATCGCTCATCTCCAGTACAATTATTCAAAGTGGATTCGTCACTAAATATATTATGGTGTTTCCCTTGTCTGGTGAAATAAAATTTTAAAAAATGCAGAGATAGAAAATTAAATTCTAAATACTGAAATGTATTATTTCTCAATAACAGTTGGCGAAATTCAGTGCTTACCTGGCATATTAACACCCTGCCTCAGCTCACGAATGATTGGACAGTTGTCAGATCTGTCACTTTCCCATTGGCTACTCCCTTGCCTTCAATTTTCATGTAGAATACCGTGAACAGCCTTTGCTTGCTTATGATTGGACAGCTGCGTAAAACGTGGCAGATTTGACTCTCCTATTGGTTAAACTTAGTCGGTACCTGCACCTGAAACAGACACAGTTTGTCCCACCCAGCTAACTTATGATTGGGCTACCGCAGAGACAATGCAGATGTTCAATTGGTTGATCGCATCGCAAAAGCCATTCATAAAAAAAAAAAAAAAAGTGAGCAGCACTGTCAGACAGACTCCTGTGGCGCTTTTATTGGAAAACGTGTTTAAAGCTTTCTTTATTTTCCCACGCTATGACCTGCCAGAAATGTGTTCACGACCCATAATTTAAGAATTTCATGCCGCGGGCATGATGACCTGGCTTGGCCCGCGGGCACGACTTTGAGGACCACTGGTCTAAAGCTTACTCCTGCCTCTCTCTCCTGTTCTCTCCACATTGAAGACCCAATCCTGAGAGACATTTGTGACTTATCTACAGCTGTGTCAGGACCCCATTGCTAATTAGTCATTTACTTGAATCCCGACATGGTCTGCATGTGAACTAATTGTGCACTCCCCGTGCCCACATACAAATACCCATTTAATCAGCACATGGAGTGATTATGCAATCCCTGTGCCTAAATACAAAATATACATATTAAATCGCCCGTGCTACATAACCCACACTATACCAAGTGCACCAGTACATACATACAAACAATAACACACGACACAAAACATAAAATAGACACTGGCAGGGCCTCCCACCACAAGGACCCACACATTTTACTGTGCATTGTAAAAGCAGCACCATCAATCTGCAGCTGTTCACACCAGTGCCCTGTCCCACACAGGTAGGCATGGTCCAAATGTCATGGTGCAATGTATTAATCCCACTATTGAGAACATGCTACCCATGTACTGGGAATCAAACAACTCAAGCAGAGCATTACAACCTTTGTTTTCAACAGTAAAGTACCATAGCTGTGCAAATAATTTTCCAGAGCAGTTCTGTGGTTTTGGCTGATCTGGAATGTAATTTGGCTGCTTCTGGGGGTACCAGGATTTGTTTGGAGGCTGCAGGCCATAGTTGAGCAGCTAGAGTTCCACGACAGTGAAGACTCCAATCGTATTAGAGGTGGTGCTGCTATGCTTCTGCTGCTGGCCAGGGTTGCTATGTGGTTCCCTTTCAATTGGAAGATGGCCACCAAACGTTGTTTGTGGGATATACGCCTGCCTATTTGTAGGTGTCACTGAGCTCTTACTATCAAAGCTGCCGATAGGCCCCCTTCCCTCCGACATCCTCGGTCCTGCCTACCGAGGGAATAAGATCGTCACGCAGGGAAGGATCTACTTCTTTTTGCTTCAAGTTGGTACGGTAAGACCATCTGTATTGCATTGAGCCCTTTTTATTACTTAAAAAGTGCTGTGTTGAGCTTGCTGCTGGTTCCCTTGCACTTTGATGAAAGCTGGCTTGCTGCTAGTTCCCTTGCACTCGTACTCACAGAATCAGCAGCTCCTAAATAGTAGCCATTTTTCTCTTTCTTATACCGTCTTCAGCACCTGCTTGCGTTGCAGGCTTCTTGTCTTTCTGTCTGTCGTCTGTGAGTCGACTGCCTGTGCAGTATTAATTAAAAGAGCGAGTGTGTTTTTCACCATTTTTTACTTGGGAGAGTGCTACTCCACCGGGGCTAGGGCTGCCTTCGTGTGTCTGTGCTTGCGCAGAGGACTAGTTGCAGCCATGTATTCCTCACCAGGGCCAGCCCCGTTGTTGAGTTGAGATATCTTGCAGGCTGCGTTGGCCCACCACCACGTGTGTTGGGCCTTACAATTGAACAGACAGTGTGCTCTCCCCCTCTGTACTGCTGTATTATTGTACTGTATTATTGTATTGTGTATTGTTGTATTGCTGTCAGTTGCTCGCCGCGGCTTCGGCCCTTGTGTCCCCTTGTTGTACGCTACGCACTGCCCAGGTGTGTGACTACGCAGTTAGTGTAGGCGCCGTTGCATAGCTGCCCCCCGGTGTTTTCTAAATACCGCGGTACTTGCTCAGCCTGTGCTACTTTGGTACCACGGTGCACACAGTGCTCGTTGACACACAGTACCCGATACAGGCAGTGTGCCGATGCTGCACGATACTCTGTGCACAGCGTTGCATGGTACACGGTGCAGGTGTGCAAGCGATACACCCGGTGCACACAGTACGCAGGGTGCACAGTGCATATGGTACTCAGTACGCATTGTACCCAGCGCTGCACGGCACTCGGTGCACATGGTGCTCTGTGCACGTGGTGTGCGCTGTACCTGTTGCTCTGTGCTTAGTGCACTCGGTACTTGGTGCATGCAGTGTGCATTGTACCCAGTGCTGCGTGGCACTTAGTGCTCGGTGCACGCGGTGAGCATGGTATCTGGTGCTGCATGGTACTCTGTGCATGCGGTGCATCAGTGCTACGGTAGTCTGTGCATGCACGTGCTCTCCGTGTCATGCACTTCCGCTGTAGGCACCCCTTACACGCTGTGTGACCCAGCAATGATGGGCAGGGCTTGGTTTCATGCCTGCGAGGCCTGTGGGATTAACATCCCTCAGGAAGTTACATATCACGTGTGCTCGGTGCTTAGGCTCCGAACACGCCTCTTAAGCCCTTGCAGCATCTGCGCGGCTTGTCAGCACCGAAAGAGTCGCATGAGGGGGTTCTTCATCCCCCGTAGCGAGTCCTTCCCAGCCATGCCTCGCGATGCCATCACAGAGTCCCTCCAGGGGGGTGGGGGGATTCCTTGTGCACAGACATCTGTGTCCACCCGCAGCCACTCCCCATCGTCTACAGCGAAACGGGTGAAGAAGTCTCGGCAAGCGCGGGACATCATGGACATGAAGGCCCAGATCTCACGGATCATGGAGCTTTTGGAGAGGCAGCAGGCCCCGACGGCTGCCCCGCATGTGGCTCCACCCTCACCCACAGTGCCACTGAGAGTCACTGTACCACCCCCTGATCTCCCCGTGGGAGAACAGGGCCAGCAGGAAGACCTGGCACTTTGTTCGGACGAGGATGCACTTTCCATCGCAGCATCGTGGTGGGTGTCCGCCTTTCCACAAATTGAAGTTGTGACTATTTGAAAAATGAAAATACAGTTAGCTGAACGGTCGCGCACATGCACAAACTGACGGCTTAGCTTTGAAAAAGGCACAAAAAAAAAAAAAAAAATCCCTAAGTGCCCAACATCAACTTAAGAAAACGTTTTAAGTATATTATATTAATATTCATTTAGAAAGTTGAAAGTAATATCTGTGAAAAGAGTTTGATTCTGAGCCAAACATGTCATCTACCTGACCTCCTCACTCACTCATACAACAAAGAATGATGGTAGTCCACCGTGTCAGAGACTAAGCAAAATATCATAACTTTGTCAAGTCTTATGCAAAACCTTTTACACTGAAAATGTACAAATACATACAAGTGAAAATGCGGTTGTTTTTTTATTTTCCATTATTATTATTAAAAAGATTTTTCTAAAATTTACGAAAGTGCATGAAAAGCACATTCTATTTTTACATTTTAGTTTCAGCATACACTAAAATAAATAAGCATTTTTTTTTGATAAAAAAAACAACTCTATGATGTGTCTTATTGTGTAGTTTGGTAAACATTTTCACTTAAATACTGCATGTGTAGTCTCTCTTATTGTAAAGTACTTTGCAGATATAATTACAGGCCAGGAACCACATCTTGGAGCTTATCTCCTGCAGTGTTGAGTTGGAGGGGAAGTGTAGTGTTTGGCATCTTAGAGTGAGGAAACATGCCATCCACCTGCTGTCCACAGCATGGAACATGATTGATTCCAGTTTGTATGATAATTGTGGGGAAACATACAGCGCTTGCCTGCAGAGTTAAGGATTGGTCTCTATGGCATGTATTATGAGCCTATTAACACTAAGGCAGAATTTACTTTATTTTACAATCCTTTTGGTTATCAAAGGGGAATGTATAACTATTTTATTCAAAAAGGCAGAGGAAATGACACAAGTCATTGTATTATTGCCCCGAAGGGGATTTAGTGGAGTCACGTTTTCCATATGAAAACACGCTTCTCTGATTGTGATGAAACATGGTATTAACCCTTTGCAGTCCATTTATTCAGTGCTTGTCAGGTGTCAGGTCTAATTTATTTTCACAAGTGCTGTTTATTTTACATGCACTGTTTAAAATATTTTTGACATATAGACATGCTTACTGATAAATCCTCTCCTGATCACTTATTTTATCACCAAACTCCTCAATAATGTGATCCAAGTCATTAATTTATTACTATAACATCTCAAAAAGCTCTGTAGATGTCTATGATATTCTTTGAGTACTGAATGCAGAAGCAGTTATCTTTCGTTTTGTCTGTGTTATCAACATGGTGCAGGGGGCTATCAAATACCCCCCCTCCCTTATAACCTGTTTCTGGTTAAAGAAACAGGTTATAAGCCTGTTTCTTTAACCACTGGTCCACAGAGCCTCCTGTATTTTAGAAACCATTAAATTGTTATAAAACATGGTAACACAATTAATTAGTTATTGGGAGTAGATTATGGGGACCAATGGCTAAATGAGAGGCAGATAAACTTTCATAAGGGCAAAGCAATTTGGTTCTTTGCTGCAACAGTTCTGTGGAAATATTATTCAGTCAAACCAATAATTAGAGAAGCTAAAGGGAGATCTAGTGTCCTTTACACACCTTGCATTGTTGTGCTGATGTTTCAGCTATACACATTTCTACCAAAGTAAGTGGGAGCTTGTTTGGGCAGTATGTGTATCCACCGATAAGAAAGCCGCTCCAATGGTGTGAAGATTACAGACACCGTTATGGCTTAGAAGTTAAAGCTGGTGCAGTCGAAGCTGTGCGGGACTGACGGTGAGATTTTGAATGAGGAATTCAGTATGTTTGCTCTCTGATCCCTAACCCTGGGATCCCTCCTTTATCATCTCTGCACCAGAGTTAGCCTTTCTATTACACATCTATGCTTTCCACTGAGGAAAAGAAATGGGACTGTAGCAATCACATTTTTCATGCTCCCTCATACCCAACGCATATCTAAACTACTTGCACATCAAAGAATTGTGAAATATTGAGGGCTGGAATTAGCAAAGGGAATTGCTACATTACAGTACACGTCAACATGCCCTAAAGAAATGTGTGAATTATCAAATTGTGAAATTACAAAGGGAACACTGAATTTTACTGTCCACCTTTTTGCTAGGGGACTGCTGTAATTGGGTCTTGTCTTCAAAAAGTAGAGTCACGTGTGCCTCAGAAGGAAAGCTGCACATGAGAAGCCACTCATGGCTTTAATTCAGTACAAATAGAATAGTCTTTTACTAATCAAGAACTGCCTATAAAATAAAATGCCCTGTACACCATTTTAAACAATTGCAAACCCAGTGCAGTTTGTGTCCCAGAGGGGCACCCTTTCACCTCCTGAACAGTTACTTAAACCTGTGTGGTTTAATTTGCAGTTGGACCCTATTAACATTTGAGGTTTTTGCAATTTCAACAAATATTAGTTTACTATTAATATACAGTAATGCAGTTTAAGTACAATTTAAATACTTCAATATGTTTTCACTATGCCTAAAACTGATTAGGCTATTTGTTTCTTTTTTTGTTGTAAATTGAAATATAATTGAAATAATTAATAGAATGAAAGTGCTTTAGGAAAACATGTGCTAGGATCTTACAAAAAATAAAGAAAAAACACCATTGCTGCATTTTCTTTCAAACACAGCATATCTCGGGTAAGGTGTGTGTAGCAGGTCTTTAACCTACTGTTTTCTATTGCTCTGTACTTAACCTTGTGCTGTACTGGTATTGTAACAAAGAGAGAAGTATTTTTATTTAATCCAAGTTATTTATAGGCTATTGTTGTAACACAGTATGCAGGCGCATTATCTGCCGTCAGACTTCCTATATCAACGCCCATTGCTCGAGGATTACTGCAGCTTTCTCAATTTATTTTATTACAAAAAAAGTACAATTTCAGTTAACCCTGTGGTAAAATCAGCAAAATCCTAAAACACTGTTTAAATAGAGATTTTTATAAGTGAACTGATTGTGCCTGGGTAAGTGTAGTAAATAGTGGCCAATTGGACCTCTTTGTCAACAAGGAATACAAGTGTTTATTTGAGCCAAAATAACCTTCAAGCCAACAACCCATGGTAACAATAACATGAACATCTTGTAATTATAGGAAATTATTCACTTCAGTCACAATGCTAGCATTTTGTACAGACTGCATGTTTTAGTTCTGATGTTTAGCCTCTTGGTTGGAGGTGCTTGTAAGGTTAAGCTTTTTTTAACAGTTTCCTTTTCCAACAAATCCTTCCTTAGAGTTGACATGCTTCACAAAATGTCACTAAATAAATTATATTTAAGCAATTGCTGACACAAGGCTGGTGATTTGTCAAGTACTGTGCCAAGTAGTATACTGAGCATCAAAATAAATGTATCACTTATATTTGATCATCAGAAGACACATATCACTTATATTTGGATAAAATTCACTAGATGGGATTGAAAAATGACCAACTCTGTTTCAGAGTCAGTGCAGTGACTTTTTATTGTGCCGATTAATTGACATCACGAAGATGTTGCAATGTTGTCGATCTTGGACAGGTGTTGTGACTCTTAGTCTCCCAGTTTGTGGCCTGTCCTTGACAGTGTGTCTGGTTATACAGTCTCGCCAGGTTTGAAATTGCTGGCTGTGAGCACCCAAGATGGAGAGCGACAGTGTGCTGCCCTAGTCCAGCTTCCAACATGTTGATTGCACGAAGGCTCTGCTCTCGACAGACCTGGGATTTTTTTTTTTCTGCGATTCTTTATTGCTTTTATTAAAGCTTGCAAATCACAGCTGAAATCACTCCATCTCCAGTGTCCAATCAACTGTCTCACTAATTAGGCGATTAAGTGCATATGCTTCAGTCAGTCACTCGATGTTGTCATGGTCAAGGATGAATAATCGAGTGATTAAAAAGAAACCAAAAACATTGTCAGTCAATTTATATACCTTATTTTTTTAAAATAAATGTGTTATAATAGTGAAGTTTTTGATGCTCACACGAATTATTAAAATAAACAGGATTCATCAAATAGACTGAACTTACAGGCATACAAGTCAGTGACAAAGCAGCCAGTTGAAGATAAAAAGATGCAGTAGTCCTATAGATACTTTTATTTTACCAATTCATTTGGAAAAAAAATACATGTGAAAACACAATACAAAAAACATTAATTCAATTTCCTTAAAATCAAATTGAAATAAATTAAATAGAAGCCCCCTAAACAAACACTTCAGTATTGAATATGCAGGAGGAGCTCTTCACCCTCGTCAGTTTCACATATAACACCAGATCATTTGAAACATCAATGGGTTATGCATCGCCTTGTCAGAATTAAAGTCTAGTTTCACCCTTGTAAATACAAGCATTTTAAACATTGAAACAGAATTCTGATTGAAAAGATTTGAAGGTTTTTATTTGCTTCAGGTTTTTTAACAGTGCTAGTTTGGCCTGTCTAACATTTTCTATTCTTACAATATCTAACCCTGATAATAAACCATGTTTGTGGTCTGATAACCCAGGCAATCGAAAGTGTTGTTAAAAAGGCAATGATCATATTTATCCAACAGGTTCTTCAATTTGACATCACCTGCTCTGACCATCTACTTTCAAATAGGGATTCAAAAATAACATCTCTTAAAAGCCAATACATTGTTAATCTCATGGTCTCAATTGTAATGTATTTACATGCCTCTTATAATATTCAGACAGCCTCTTGTCTGTTGTGTGAAGGGCAAGTAAAAGCAGACTCCTATCGAGACCCAGACCCCAATCTTCTTCAAATACAGCCATGATCCAAAAGCCACTAGGTTATTGATTATGGTGATTCTGCCACCATTAGACATCTTTGGAAGTAGCCAACTCCATGTCTGCTAGCAAGCTTTAATTTCTCTAGTAATATCTCCCAGGTATACTCTCACAAACAGCAAACCTCCTTTGCTCCACTGTAACCCAACTTAAGTGTGGTGGTCTAGTTCCCTTCCATTATCCCATTAAAGAGCATCACTTTTCATCACCCATTTATTTTTGCAGATTGTTTTTCTAAAACTTTTTGGTTTGCATTTAGCTGCTCCACATCTTTCTTCATTATAATTCCAATGATTATCTGCATAAGCAGTCACCTTCAGAACCTTGCCTACACGCATGGGACTGGAGAGCCCTGTCAAGACCCTCCTCATCTCATTTAGAAGTGGCTGTCTTACAAGGAAGTACAGCATCCCTGCGAGGAAGGACCTCTGCCTGATTCCTCTCTGCACTGGCAAAAGAGCACTCAATACACCATTCATTTAATACACCACAAATGTCACTAAAGTAAGAGAATTGTCTTTAGAAAAGCAGTCCCACACCCAAAAGCTTTTAATACTTTCCATAGATACTGATGAGCTACCCTGTTGAAAGCTTTCTCCTGATCCAACAAAATAAGGCCGGCATTAAATCCAGAAAGCGTAGAGGCTTTCAACATGTCTCTACTTAAAAAAATATATATGTATTATCAAACATTGATCTTTTAGAGACTCCAAGTCTGGTCACTTTGCACCACATCTCACTTATTGTCTTCAGGCAATTGGCTATTGCCTTGAAACATTTTATAATCAGCACAGAAAAGGGACACAGGTCTCCAATTCCTTGAGAGCACAGGTTCCCTAGTATGGGGAGCAGGACGAGAACAGCTCAGAGGCAGTTCTCCTACCACACAATCGTCCATCAATTGGCACAGGTCCTTCCCCGGCAGAGACCAAAGAAGTCTTGTAGAACTCTACTGGGAGACCAGCAAGGTCAGGGGCTTTGCCCTTGTTTAGTCCTTTCAGGGCCTCAGACAGTTCTACCAAGGTGACCCTGCTCTACAGCAGCAGGGTCTCCTCTTCAGGGAGCTGTTGCAGACCCACCGGAAAGCATTGGCCTTCCTCAGACTCCTCCACAGCTTCAGCTGCGAGTAAATCAGTGAAAGCCCATCACCATCGTCCAGATCTCCGCAGACTCCCTCAGTTCTTGCCCCGCTGATGTCTTCAGGCAAATGTATTACTTTACGCTGTGACTGGTTTCTTTTCTAGCCCCAAACAATATTGTGTTGGGGTATCCGTGGTTTTACATGGTAGCCCCACCAGTGCATTTCAATTGTGGAGACTTACAGCCCAACAGGGTTCTTTGTAGCCCCGACATCTGAACACAGCAGGGGAGTTCTCTCTCTCAAGAAGCTCATTTCTCAGTACATGGGGGGGGACATTTACCAGTGTGATTTTCCTAGCAGGGACTGCTTGTGGTAATACAGGAACCAAAGTATTATTTACAACAATCATGTGAAGCATGAAAAAAATAATGGAATTTACTGGCATGAGGGAGGGAGTGCTGGGTCAAAACAAAAATAATATTTATCCATGTGCCTTCTCAGTCCTCTGGATTGAACACCATAGATAAAAAGAAAAACTACAAGTTCAAAACCACACCTCCCACTGTAGCAAACACTCCTTGCTTTTCTTCCAATTCTACACTATGCTGTAGTAGGCAGTAGCCACTAGAGATTTTCAGTAGACTGCTGCCAGTGGTACAGCTGGGGACCCTGTTTGTTTGAACTTCAATGGTACATGGTCCACCTGCCCATAACAGGTCCATAGTGCAATCAGAAGCTATTGGACTATGGTTAGGTTGTTTTTGTACTTCAAACCAGCATGTGAAAGCTGCAGGTAACACATAGAAAGCAGTCTGAAAGGCTAATGCAGAATGGGCCCAGGAGATGAAAGCCAAATTGCTTGAGCCCATAAGGATAAAAAGATATGCAGTAGATTTCTACTGGAAATCAGAGATCAAATTGAGAACAGAGACATTAAGTGATAATGTTTTGGGCTTGAAAAGAAGACTCCCTGAGCAGGTCTTGCTATAGGCATAATGCATAGTTATTGTTTGGCTAGTAATGATTAAAAAAAAAACAGGCTTCAAACTTGGCTGTGACTACTGTGTTACTTGGTGATGCGATAGACTTGGGAAGGATTAGCTGTGCACTTGAAGAGGTCCCAAGCATTCTTTTGCTTGGTAATAATTGTTTGCTACATTAATACTACATCAATTTGAAAAAGAAACAAAGGCCATTTTTTTATTTAAGAGCCAGATGTTGCCAATATGAAATTGATTGGAAACCTAATCAGGGTTTCTACAGTACTTCTATTTCTAGGCTTTAAAATCAGAAAGGTACAATAGATTAGTACCCTGGCAGAAACACAACCAACCTGGACAATAACTAAATTTAACCACATAAGTGGTATAAAGGGAAACCAATGAACACCTATCAGGGATTTTACCACTCATGTTCCTACATTTCAATGCATTATTTTTGTTGTCAAAAACTACAGGTAGCTTCTATAAAAATTAATTTCTGTAAAAAAAAAAAAAGTCTAATATATAAAAATAAAGTGCATTGGTTTATATATTTATTTTATATATAATATATTACATACATACATACACAACATTTCAGGAAGGGATCATCCATTGCAACACGACAAAATGTTTGCCTTTGTCCTCCAGCGGCTGGTAGATCAGCAGTATCCGCTCTCAAGCTCTTTGGTGTAGTGGTGTGTGGCTTCGTCATGGGTTTGGAGGCTGCCCCCAACCACCTTCTGAGCTGTAGTGGGTTACCGCTGTGGGTATCAGGGATTCCAAACTGGGGTGAAAAGATGGGGGTAAAATAATTTGTGCATGTATCATGACCAAAGTTATGCAAAATCAACCTCTCAAACAGTTCTTGGGAGCCTCTAGTGTGTTTGTCTTCAAAAGAAAGTTAAAAGCCAGGGAGGGACCTATTTGAATGAATTCCACAGCAGCAGGTTTTAGATCCACAACTATTTAGATCATTTATTAAATAAATAAAAAAACACCTACAAACACATTAATATTCCTCACCGGGATAGCCTCATGCGATCCCAACTGCCAAGAGACAGCAAGCACACATTCCACATCAGTAGAAACTCAATTGAAAAGATACCCCCTTGTGGCAGAGTGTCCCGCCCCTTGTGTTTATAAGTGTTTTCTGTTGTATGTAGTGTGTTTAATGTTGGTGTTTATGTATAAAAATACACAGGATATAAATATGGGTTGCGAACACAAAATGTTTAAAATGTATATTTTGTATTTAGGCACGAGGATCGCACAGCACTTCATGTGCAAGTATAATACGTGAGCATGGGGAATTGCACTTTTATTAATTCATGTGCAGTTGTACAGAGAATCCAATTGAATGATTGATTAGCAAATTGAGGCTCGGTACAGCTGCATGTTTTCACTCACCTCGGGGTTGTGTGTTTGAGTGGAGAATGGGAGAGAGGAGTTTGTTACAACATGCTGGAAGTGCCAGCCCGTTGCTTGTTCGTCTGTTCGTCCACTGTCTTGTTTAGTTTTGTCCGTTTTGTTTACCTTTTCATTTTGGCCTCAAGTGCCATGTCCTGTTTTGTGCGTTTTGTTTAAATCTTTATTATTGACAAAACCCTGGATGCCGTAGCGTCGCAGATTCACTGCCCTACCTTTGTTGTTCTTCGTCCTTCGTCTGGTCTGACGTCTCCCCTGCAAAGCCATCCTGTTCACACTCCTTTTGGCTTTAACTAGGGGGTATGTTTAATTATGTACTACATTGTCGTAGCTTCAGCCATTGATACAAAAACAGAATATTACTGTACCTTATAAATGCAACATATCCTACACTAGATGCCCCAGAACTTTACATTTATTTCATTTGATTTCACCAGAGATAGATACGTCTAAGTGTATACTGTAGTCAAGTGTTTCTCAAATATTTTAAAGCCAGAGACCAGACACGTGGCCAGACATTTAGATGTTTAGATACATTCAAAATAGAGTCCTGGTGTCTAAAAACAAACAAACAGTCTGAAATGATCAAGTTCAATAATATTAAAAGGCATGCCACTGATATTGACTTAACAGGGATACTGTCAGTCAACACCAGGCGTGTATAACTAGATTACTCCAATTCAGACAGTGGGAGATATTTAATATGCGACTGCAGAAAAAAATTATGCAGGTATACTGTGAATACATTACTATCAGGGAAAGTGGAGGTTGGTGAATTAATTTATAAAATAGAAATTATACTAAAACTTAATACATGGAGTTGATCTTAGTCTTGTGTAATGCCTGGTTGCCCCAGTTTGGTATTTCTACACGAGGTGGTTGTGTTGTACAGATTGGTTTTATGGTCCAGATGGAGATGTGGCATAAGTCACTTCTCTTTGTCTCACAGACAAGACCAGGGTTAGATCCTCTGTACCTATCACTGTCACTATATCATGTTAAGGGTGCTGATGTATCCTCTAAAGTTCTTTACAAACACAATACATCCTTTACATGTATCAGTCTTATTCCAGAACCACCTCATTTTACATTCCATTAAAGCCACATCGTATATTTGCTTCTCACTGTGCTAGCATTGCAAACAGGAAAATGTTTAACAGGATAATACTTTGAAAATGCTTTCTCTTATATCAGAGGTAGATTTAAAGGCTTGTTAGATGGGAGCCTTTTGTTTTGAAACCCGTCTTGAAGATTAAGTATCCCATCTTTGAAGCTAATTAAAGAACTAAACTTTACGTTTCTTCCAGAAGACTCAATTAATATTTCTCAATTAACCTCTGAGATTTACATGTAACGCGATTCCAGGATGCGATTATGATTGAGACTAGGGTGTGTGAACTATGCATCAGCTGCAAAGTCACTTGCAAGAACTTTTCACTCAAAAGTAGGAGCACAAGGAGGGTCACAAAATGAGTCATCTGCTGGTTACAAACCTGTTTCTTTAACTACTGGTCCTCTCAAGCTCCTTGGTGTAAAGTGGCGATTGGCTTAGTTATGGGATTGGAGGCTGCCTCCGATCTCCTCCTGAGATACTGACAGTGTCCCTTGAGCTTAATAATGTTGGTTTAAATTGATTTTAAATAAGGTCTCAGGACAAAATGCAATTATCTTTGGGCGTGCAAGTGTTCATTTTTAGTAGTGTAGTCTATGGAATCTATTTAATTTTTCATTATATGAATATTATTTTTTGGATAAAGGGGTTTGATATTTTACAGGTTTTGTAAAATAAATAGCTCACAGAATAAGCAATCGAACCCTAGCTCCGACAGGCTTAAATACCAGTCCTTTAAATCACCAAATATCACCTCTCAGACTGCGAGATGTTTGGTTTTCAAAACCTTGTTTCAAGTTTTTTTTTTTTTTTTTTTTTTTTTTTTTTATTTCAGTGGTTCTTGAACCGGGGGTCAGTGAGCTCCCTTTTTACAGTTTGGTCATTTTGCAGTTTTCCTATGGTTATACTATGCATTTACCATAGTGTGCCAGATTTGGAATATTTACCATATCACTGGGCTTTACAATAATTACCTAAGATTTACCATGCTCTTAACTATGCATTTATTACACTGTTAGGCTTTTACTATGGTAAAAGTTTGAAGGGTGGGATGAGGTTAGAAGCTTTGTAAGCTTAAATGCCACCCAGGTTTCCACCCAGCCTCCACCCTGTTAGACCAGACAGAGGACTGATAGGAGGCAATGTTTCAGGAATAAGGAGAAATATGTTTCCAGAACAAACTCCTTGCAGTTATGTCACACCAAATCAGTGCTGTCCTGGCTGCTGTTAATAGTGATGACTAGTGTTTTTTAGCAATCCAGTTCTACAAGTTTTCCATGGAAGTTATTATTATTGGCTCTCAGACTGAGGGAAAAGGTACATACACTGTTAGGCTTCTCCTGAATGGCATGACCTGTTCATTAAACCTTGACCATCTGTCCCTATGGTTGCTTGGCCTCGTTCTTTCTACCTTGCAAATGCTCACTATGGCAACCTGATCATGACACATTGCTCCTGCAGAGTGCTGCTGAACCCAAATTGCATCACAGCTTTCCCTGTCGTGCTTCACTTAGTTAGCTCCCTCATCTAACCACATCTGCCAGCTACAATTTATATACAGTAAGTGTTGCTTAGCTATTTTTGTTCAGGACCGGTCCCGAGTATGTGGTTTTGCTTGTTTTTTGAGGGATGGGTCAGTGTACCGGTTTAGGTACATTACGGTATTAATACTGTTGCTTTTATTCTACACCGTAATTATGGTAATCCTGTTATACGCCGGTTAGCGCATTTTTTCAACTGCAAACACACTTCTTCAAAATCAAACGATGGTACTTGTAATCTTAGCAAAGAGTCTGATGAAGGTCTTTTTGTGAGCCGATATTGTATTTTGATAATGTGTTTGAAGGAAACTGTCAACGACACAGAATGCACGTTTCAATTGCTGTGTTTTTACCCAGAGCTTGCTGCGCGGGCTGCTCTTGGCTGCTGTCTGACGTCACACGCAGCTTTTAGAGAAAGCTTACTTGTGCAATGTTGTAAATGTAAATCCAATAACACTTTAGTATTTAAATACTTTTGCTAGACTTTTTAGCCGGTTGAAAAAAATAAACGACTGTGTAGTAACCTGTGTTTTAAGCAGTAAGACTGATCATCCCCCAGTTTGTCATCAGCTAAACAAAGTATTTATTTACTTAATTGTATACGTTAAAGTACAAACTACAGCAACACGTCATTTTCAGCAAATAGATCTTAGTACCTTTGTAGTATAACACTGAGTTTACAACTAGTTTTTTGTAATTATTCTGATTGTCTATGAAAAAGAAATGTACCAAGTTATTTGGCAAATTAAAATACTAAATACCAAATGTTTAAACCATTCCATGAAAGGACGTTTTGTTGGTTTTATTTTTGTGAATTACAGTAATTTAAGCGATTTACAATAGCGTTTCTTCATTTGAGCCTTTGATAACTTGATATTAAGGTTACAGTATTTTAACGGTTAAAATACTGTACAAGTTTCATACCTTCTCATCCCTAGTGTGTAAATGTTTACATGTTTTTTGCAGGTTGAAATCCCTGGTATTTTGTTACCTGAGGTGTGTTTTTGTATTGTCATTAGAGGTAATTTGTTTACTGCTGGTTTTATTGTGGTGACAATGAACACAGCATTTTTGTTTTTGCTGACCAAAGATGCATTGGAACACTTTTTTGGGTGGCGTGACAGTATGGCTGAGGTTGGCAATTAGAACTGAAACACACAGGTAGGAACTCTGGTGCAAAGCACGCTGCAGCGCTATTTTTATTAAACAAAAAACAATTAAAGGTTGAACAAAAACAGTCCTAGCACTCATTACTTTCCTTACTTTACATTTGGTTTTGTTTTTAATCCTCCTCCGCTCGCTCTTGCGGACGTTCCTCCTTCCTGAACAACCACGCCTAAATAGGGAGAGCTGCAGGCTTTTATATTGGTGACCATCTCCCGATTTAGCTCCCAAAACAACAAAACACAGCTTTTTCACGTCACATTTAGAAGTAAATAAAATACAAACTACACACAGGGGTGGGGGTACCCCATTCTAAAAAATATATTTATACGCTTTTCCTCTACCCTGCTACAGTATCTAGCAGTGAAATGGCTACTTGGGAATGTGGTCTCCTGATCTCTCCCCCATTTTTGTAACCAGTGGCTCTCTAGCAGTCAGAGAGGCTGTCAACTTCCTTGCTGGCAGTGGAGCCATTAGTGGCTTCTGGACTGGCTTCCCCAACCCCAGCACATCCCCGGAGGTCAGCAACAAATGATCTCAAAGTGATGAAGAACCAGCAACCCCAGGCGACAAGAGCAGCAAGCAGTTCCAGCCAATGTAGAGCAGATGCCCCTGAGTAGAGCGGGCGTTGCTTCATTTGGCTATGACGTACAGGCATCCCCAGGCCGTGATGACCAGCACGCCCAGGCGATGAGGAACTGGCATCCCCAGGCAGTGGCCACCATTTAGCCACTTGAAGATATTACACCATCTAAAAAACAAGGAAATGTTGTTGGGCAGCAGAGAAGACTAAGGGCAGCAGGGGGTGTCCCTATCTCTGCACTGAGATAGCCATAGCTTGGGTTCTGATTAACCAATCTCTTTTGCAAGGTGTGACAAAGACCATGATTCCTCGTGTTAAATCTCCCTCCTGACCTGTGAGGGCAACTAAGTAACGGGAACAGAATACCCTGGACTGTTTGGCCTCAATTTATTCCCAGGGTTAAAAGGAAGTCGTCATCTAGAAAGGGGGCAGATCTTCAATGCATTGACCCAGAAAGGAAACTGTGGCCGCTGCGAATTGGAGGAGCGGCTACAATTGTTTACCGAGGTGTCATGTATGACTCTACAAAAAGAGGGGACGAAAAGACAATCCGTTAAAGAGAAAGAACCCGGAAGGACATGAGTATTAAAGCGTATCGTGAGTGTTTTGTCACCAATTGTTGTTATTGTTATTAGTAGATGGTTAACTTGTCCAGAGCTGTCGCCAGAGGCCAGCACGAACACAGACAGCACTCCACTTGTCACAAATAATTGTAAAGCACCACGAGCACTACAGCACACCCAGGACTGGTGACCGTGTATCGTGTTTGGAACAGGACCGTTTTTTGGAACTGCAATTCCCTTGTTTTGAACAGTGCCAACACCCATTGCTGGGTATTGCCTGGGAAATATTTAGAGTCAGACCTGGATTAAAAATAAAACCTGTTGCACTTGGATTACCAGAGTCAGCCTTTCATTTAAGCAATGCATCACTCCTGCACCTGTACACTGCAATCCACTTTGCCACACAAGGTTAGTGGTTAATTGTTTTCCATATTTCATTCCATGCATACTACTTATGCCAAAAGTCGCCTTCAGTAAAGTGGTTTATTATCCATACATTTTACTCTCATATTACCAATACATTTTCAACCTACAGTGTGTCTGCCCTACTTACTGAGTATATGTAGACTAGGGGGCAGAGTTTAATAGTTACATTATCAAATCACTTGAATGGAATAAGGAAGACTTAACTCCCTTGGGAAACTCCAGACAAGCTCAAAGCTAGGTAACAGCATGTTTAGTAAAAAATGACACCAACGCAGTGAGAGAGATCCACTCAGAATGACTGCAAATACCATAAACAGTAAAGGCAATGTAAAAAGCAAATGAAATGACATTTCAATATACTCACTTAAGTTTTACAGGGTTTAAATCTGTCTAGTTAAAAACAAACAAAACAGCATTTTAGTTCTGCAACTGTGTAATGTTATCTAAATATGGACTTGCACAGTAAAAACAAATACAAACTGGATTGCAATCATAATCTACCCTTGTGTGGTCTGTCAGCCAGGCTTTTAGGTTTACCAAGTGTTTAAAGCACCCGTATCAACACTGAAGCTCTTGTGGTAGACACTTGTGTATAATTTAGCCTCCTCTAACAGTCAATTCCTCATTGCAAATAATGATTTCAGTAACCCTTTTTTTGTAGTGTTCATTCACAGTGCAGAGCACAACATTGTAGCACTATGGACATCCCATACTGGGATTGATACTTTAACAAGGTGTCTATATACTGTAGGTTCTAACAGTTATGACCACAGAAATTTAAAAAATAATCTTCTAAATGATGGTTGTGATTCTAGTTTAATTTGTTTAGCTAGAGATCTACAGCAGTTGGTTTCTCAGCAGTAGAAGACATGTATATTCAATAACACTGGCAATGAATAATTGATTATTGGTAGGGTTATGTGGGCATTTGCATTGACTGACTAGGACAATATTGAATAGAAGCCTCATTCAAAGGTAGCTCAGATTCCAGGAATGGCTTTCCATAACACATTACACTCAGTGACAGTTTATTTGCCGTTTATAAAGCACTCAGGATTTTAGTTTTGTTCTCATTTTTTGAAAACGCGATCTAAAACAGTCCTTAAAAGGACATTCCTTAAATCAGTCTTGTTTTGTAAATAAAACCCTTAAATCATATTTGAATATGTTTTGGGTTTCGTTTGTAAACCGCCATACTGAATTTTGTCTGTGAAAAAGGCAAAGGTACTGTAAACATTGAAACACAAACCTACCTGCCTACCAATAACCAGAGTGGAAGCAGATATCAGAAAGCCTCAGGCATAGTTTTATAGCTTTGCCATAGAATCATTCTAAACTGTTTGAAGTTATGGATGAAGCTGCCGAGATGTCCAGAAATAACCTGGCCTACAAAGTTACTGTCATGCGTTTGACTTTCCTGAATTGCCATTAGCTTGTCTTGACGTAACTGGTGTAGGGCTCTGAGAAACAAGACCAAAAAAAGGAAACCGAAATTAACTTTCCCAGGCGATGTAGAAAATGTTCACCTTTTTACTGTGCCACTTAAATGACATTTCTACCATTAAAACCATTGTTAAAGCATTTTACAAACACACTGTTAAAAACATAGATTACAACAGGAAATCAGAAATCTGTGACAACTGGGGAGTTTGAGTGCATGTGTTGTCAGTTTCAGAAACAGAGTTGTCAATTAGTGATAATGTACAGATTTACATGTGAATAGTGGTATATAATTACACTAAAATTATTTCTGATTTAAATTAGATACCTGTACATTATAATAAAGAGTAAGAGTCATGGTCAATAATTGATAGTAGCCTAAAAGTTTCATAAGCTTACAAATAGTATCCCCGTTTGTGTCCTATAGCCTAACCTGTAGTCCCCACAATCAATGAGAAATTCCTGCAATCCTGTTATGAAGGAAAGAAAAGGACACTTGAAACCCACGATTTCAAAAGTTAGCTGCAAACCTTAAAACCACCAAGTTCATTTTCCAAGGTCAATGTAAAAATGAAAGATAAGACATAAGATAAGGTTTCATAGTATTTGTGTTAAGATCATAAGGCAGAGTGCAGTTATCAGATCTATTGTATTTCAGGCAGGTCAGTGTTAAATTTCAAGCCTCACCATGGTAAGTGGAGCTTTTATCCTTGATATATACTGTTGACTTTGTGTGGAACTGTTCAAAACTATAATCAAAGCAAATAGAAAAACAGCATATGATAATGGTTCTTTGTTGTACTGTCGTAGAAAATTGAACATACCTCCCCTGCCATGGTGGAAAGACAAAATTAGAGCTGTCAGTGTCATATCAAATGTTGAGTCAATCACGCTGCATTGTCCACCGATCAGTAAGATTCACATTTCGGTCCAGAGTTGGTTTGTTGACTCAATGAAAATAAAGACCCTAGGGGTTATATATTAATACAATCAGCCAACTAAATTAGAATTATTTATTGCAAATGTCTTGCGCATTTCTCTCAAAAATGTGATGGGCAGGGGTACTGGCTACAGTCTTGCATGGCACCAGCAGGCCCCAGCTCTGCAAGAGAGGGAGAGAGCACTTCGATCCTGACCTGAACACCCCCGCCTAGGCCACTCTGAATTGATTTAGCCTTGAACAAATAACTAGGACTGATTTAAGTCTTTTGAATTTCAAATGTAACCCTAACCAATATTTTAAGCAGAGCATGGAAACCATGAGACAGTTGGAAATTAAGTAAAGACAGACTTAGGACAGAGAGTAGAAGACACTATACAGAATGGTGAGGATATGGGTTGGGTTACTTCAATGTCCAAATTCCAAAACCAAATGCCCTCTTCTGTTTGATACAATTTGTTCAACCAGAGACTGTGCTGAATGTTGGGACCAAACTCCTTTAAAATGTGACTGGAGCAATCAGATTCTCATGCCTCTAGGAGGGGAATGACAAGGTGCTGATTCACTGCCCTCTACTATGAGACCTAGTTTAGAAAATTGTATAAGGAAGAGAACAGACCTCCTGTTCAAGATGCTCCTAAAATGTACTGTGTAGATGTTTATAAATAAAATAAAGCCCATCTCTTTTAGCATAGCTGATGGACAGACAGCATGTTAGTACAATACACTTATTGGTCCTTAGTATGCTGCAGCCCTTCATATTTGAATGGATTTAAATAGTATTTGGATAGAGGTGCAATGAGCAACCACTTTCCTAATCAAATACTGGTAAAGTTAAAAACAATCAATGCATTAAGAAAACTTCATTTAAAAGCAACGCGTAGACTTCACAAACGCCTTTGAACACAACATGCATGTGTATTATACGTAGTAATATAGCATATGCATTGAGAACACTTTAAAAACGTTCAATTAAAAACCAAGAATGCCTTATTATAGTTTCAACAATGGTTAAACTATAAATCTCTGCAGTGCAATATATATATATATATATATATATATATATATATATATATATATATCATATATATATATATATATATACACACACACTGTATATATACACACACACCACACACAGCGTGCCATCGCGGTGCGTGCATAATAACAGGAAGCATGCACTATCAAAGTACATACTAAAAGGAGAATTTAAACCGGATTTAATACAATTTTATTCGGTTCCATGGTAGTGGAATCAAAATGGATTTAATTAGGAGTTTTTGCCACTGATCAACACAAAAAAAAATCCAGTCAAAGTAAAAAATAAAATCTACTTTTGAGTGTGTTTTCAGGGGACACTTACGCTAGGAAAAAGTTCAAATGTAATTTAAAATAAATTTTAATACATTAAATCAGAATATTTTCAGTATTTACATCATGAAATTGACTGTACCAGGGAATTTACAGTTCCCTTTCAATTCAAATGACAACCATTACCAAACGGGAAGAGCCTCTGACCATCAATCTGAGCAAATATACAAAACCTGCCCTATCAGGGCCCTGCTGTGAGGAAGTCCCACCCACCTCCTGTCGCCATTTTCTCTCATTTGACAGGTCAGATTGCTTTTGCTTTCTTGAACCGAAATCGGCCGATTTGTTGGTTTTATCCGCAAATTAAAAACTAATTCCACGGAAAAAAAAAAAAAAAAAAAAAATCGCGCTTCGAGCGAGATTAAGAACGCTCTCGCTTATTCTCGCATCAGTTTTACTGACTTGAGCTGGTTTCGATCCCTCAAGGGATTAACGAGTGGCCATTGCTCTTTCACTACATAAGGCCTTGTGTAGTTGATACAGTGTGGAGAGCTGTTGTGGTGCTGTAAGGAGACCCTGCAGGCTTGAGGCGTCATCCTCTGCCGATTTAATCTGTCACAGTGACCAAAAAAATAGCTCTGGCTTAGCGGCCCTCTCAGTCCTCTGGCTTTCCTAGCATGGCTGCGCTTTCCCTCGGCTACCGTTGTGATTGAATCGACCGCATACCCAGACATCGGCAGGAAAAACCACGGTTGATCGCGAGGTTCAGAAAATGCGTTTCGTTGCGATTTTAGACCTTATAAAACTAAATTATCTAGAAAATATTTTGATGGCTCCATAGCCGCCCATGCTGTGTTCGCTGGCCCTACTTTTTGTTGCGTGTACGTTTTCGGGACTGTAATGAAGATGCTGTTTGCTGTTTTAAAGTGGGTATCTGAAATTAGGCATAGATTGTCCCACTGTGGGAGAATTAAAAACAATTCAGGCCAGCTCGCAAGCTTGTGTAACTGCTAACTGAACACTGTGCCAGCTGATGTTATCACTTCAAAAGAAACTTCTTAAAACTGTGTTTATTTCAGTCTTAAGTGCAGTTTTCCAGCCCAAGCGGTTACTTTTTTTAGTATTCTGCTCTTAGTTATTGGCTTCAATTGTATTAAATTTCAGCAGTACTGAGAGAGAGGTGTCTTGTAGTCACGGTTTCATTTCTCTCCTGAAATTATTACTGCAGGTTCCGTTCGCGCACTATTGCAGTGTGGACATTAG